>NW_024468024.1:0-95924 GCF_002105105.1 Protomyces lactucae-debilis
CGAGAATTCCTCAGGCTGACCCCAACAATCGACCATTTGCTTGGACAGATCAAGACGAGGCACAATTCATTGTATTGCTCAAGCGCTATGGATCTGATTTCAGCGCGATTACATCGTGGATGCCGGGAAAATCGCTCGCTCAAGTACAGCGTCACTTTGACGACTACTTAGTGGAACGCAACTATCGGCAATATCTGCCCCGATCCGGCGGGCCAGCAGCCTTGTCAGAGCCCAGAAATGATCCACCTGCTTTTGGATATGGTTCTAATAAGCAGAGCTACAGTCATTACTCTCAGCAGCAACATGCACCTGTGCAACCACAGCAGGTGCCGTCGGGTCCGAGTCATGGTGGAGGCTCATATCGTCCTCAACCAATGCTGTCTGTGCAGGGTCCTGGTCAGTATACAAGCCCTTACAGTGCCTATAACCAAGGACCTCCGGCTCCTCCACAGAATCAGCCGATGTTTCCCTATGGCAGGCCACCCGAGGGTCCTGGAGGCTACATGTCCATGGGTGCCCACCCGTTCGGTCAAGCCCCACAACAGTCATCGTACGACTATCGCGGTGGTCCTGGAGGGCCGCCTCAGCACCCATCATTTCACATGCACCCTCAGCAGCTACATCATCCGCATCATCCATCTATGCAGAGTATGCCATCTCAGTATGGCAACCAACGTGGCTCATTTGACATGCGGCATGATCGTTCCGGTCCACCCAACATCCCCCTTGGCCCATCCGACAAGTCTGACCGTCCATTGTCGCGCAATTCAATCGACTCCATCCTGAACGGCAATCCTCATCCACGGGATTTGCCGCCCGTTCATCGTGGCGGCTACCCAGTGAATCAAAACAACCGGATGGGAGACGGCTATCCCCCGCACAGTCAAGGATACCACAACAACGGGCCTCGTGGTCCATATTACTACCCGCATCAGAGGTGACATCGCACTGCATTATAGAAAAGCAACAGCTGTACATGGCTTGGCATACATTGTTTATAGATGGAAGCACTCTTGAACATCCTGAATCGCTTTAATTACGCCGATACGCTATTTGTACATAAACTTGTAAGTATTGAATTAGGCTGCTAGTGCCGTTGGACTCGGTCCAAGCGCCGTTGAATCAGGCACTATTGCTGCTGGCTGAGCAAGAGGTTGCGGCTGTGGCACTGCAAACGCAGGCGGCAAGATACCTGCGGCAGTGCCCAGGATCGATGAGACAGAGGGTCGAGCAGGCATGGCTACTCTACGGGGTTTCGTCATAACCCAGCGATAATCGACCTCAATCTCAAAGTCTGTTGTACCGAGTACGCGCATGAGCACAGTCCGCTCAGCAGCGCGATTCTCAAGCACCCGCCCAGCGAATGGCAGACCTGCTGCATATTGACACTGCGCAATTTCGCCAACAGCCAGCTTCTCAACGAAATGCGCAAGGTTTGTATCGAATTCCATTTGCTCCACTGCGAGTCGACGGGGTCGATGCGACTTGCATTGGAAGGTGAACGCTTCTGGCTGAATGGTCGCAGGCAATTTCTCAACAAGGACACCCGCCATATAAGCACAGGTCCCGTGGAATGAGCGAACACACTTGGCTGAAGAGCACTGGAAACAGGCGCCATGCGTCGCTCGGCAATATGAGCACTTGAGTGAGAAGCGATCCTTGTTGATGAGGTTGAAGCCTGTCACCGTGGTGGAGCCATCAGGGTGTTCTTCAATCTGTGTTTCTGGCAAGAGTTCGGCGCAGATGCGATGCACCGAATGACCGTCGTCCGTCTTGAGCAATGGCTCATCCGACGCTATATTTGGGCACAAGCTGCAAGGAGATTTTGGGAGACTAATCTTGAATCGCTTGCCATGAAACAAGGCGCCCGTCTTTTTATATGCCTGAGCCGTTGCTCCAAGCTTGCGTTTACGCGAAGGCTTGCGCTTGGCTGAGCCATCGACAGAGCGCGGTGGTGTCAGCATCGATTCGTCTCCCTCTGAATCCGACATGTCCGACTCACTATACCCGTCAAGCTGGCGAATAATGTCGCGCACGTCGATACTCACTGCGTCGGCTACACAATCACACTTTTGCGCAACACGACCAAAATCTAGCCAGGAATCGGTTGCGAAATTGACACTTTCTGCACAGTTGTAACCCATGTTGTAGCCAGAGTGGTAACCATAGGGGAATGTAATGACAAACTCCTTTTCGTAGTGCACGAGTTTATTGACATGCAAGCCATGTTGTGCTAAACGTGCTGGAGAGGCACCGAATGTCTTGTGTCGCATGAATTGGGAGCAGTTACGTGCGTCGTTGGGGAAGATCTCCTTCATGACGCGCTCAAACTTTTGATTATCCTCCTGAGCGATGGAGTACCATTGTTTAGGGGCTCCAAAGTGGATGTAATTGATGGAGTATAGATCCATGTCCTCGACATGCCAGGAAAAGGTTGCTTTCCACATACCGAGATAGAGGTAGGCAGAGTTGACACCCGGTAGGACGACGCCGAGACGGTTGAGGATGTTGTCAAGATGTGCGACATTCCAGTCTTTTGTGCCGTCATCAAACAAGGAGCCGGGTAAGTCAGCGCCGTACATGGGGTTATTGAAGGTAAGGGATTTCCAGTATGCGCGTTCCAGCTCTTCGCATCGCTTAGTGGTGTACTGATCATTGTCGTCTATGCGATAGTCAAAGTCTTCCTCCTCATTCACAATGCGCTTCTCCTTTTTCGCGGGCGATGGGCCCTTTTTATGCTGCTGCTTCGTTGCTGATCGCGGTCTCTCAACAGACGCATCAGGCTCCGAGTCTGAATCTGTACTCAACGGCGGTGTCGCCAATCTCTCTGTTGCGACGGCCGCCGCAGTTGTCGACCGAAGACCTCCTGTTGCGCGTACTTTGCCGCGTTTCGCAGGCGGCTGATGTTCGAGGGAGTCGCAAATCTTGCGCCATTGCTGGAGGTTGTAGGAGCGTTGCTTCTCGAGGTTCATCTGTCGAAAAGCGCCGCCTGTGCCGGCGAATTGTTGCTCGATGGCGGATTTGACGCGGATGTCTTTAACCTAGAGATATTAGCACCGGACATGAGGAAGCTGAGAAGAATTACTTTGTCATCAAGATCAGGAAGCTGTGCAAGCCACTCTGCTGGTGGTATGACTTTGATGATACCAGCTTTCATGCCATAGCGATCTACTTTCTTGATGAAATCTGGGAATGACTTGAATTGTTGCATTGTTGGTTTGAAGACGGGAATTGCGCCATCTGCCCAGTAGTGATCCGGTTTGATGTCTGCTACGAGGCCGGCGTCGGGGGCATGTTGCGTCTGCGCAATGCTGCGTGTCATGGCGGCCTCGGGTTGCATGGTTGGTGGCGCGATTATGGGTGCGTTGGTGGGTGCAGGCGTTTCGTGTGCTGTGACCATGGGCCCTATGTGCGCCATGGCATGGAAGTGTGACTCTTGAGGTCTCGAGGACAGGGCCGTTGTGTAGATGAGCTAGAGTATGGCTACAGACTGGTATAGATGCCTGCTGGATGCTGGTTGAAATTGAGTTTCTGAGTGGAGCAGGCACGTGCAGGGGATTATGTCAGCAATCTATTTTGTACCAGAAGTGAATTAAGGGGAAGAGCACGGAGACTCAGGAGATTCTAGTCAGGAGAGACTCATGCACCAACAAGACCCTCAGACACACTCTCCACCACTGCCTGGGCACCCTCCTGCAACGCCTGTGCCGTACTCGCCACTTCTCCCAAAAAGGTCGCCGGCTCGCCATTGTGCACGCGCCAAGACTTGAACCATTGCAGGTGTCTGTACTTATAGGCATTCCCAACCATACCGAAGGTGAAGGGAGCAAATAGAACAAAGAGACCTGTGATGATGGCATATGCCGTCCAAAAGATGATCTGTCGTTGACCTTTTGGCAAGCGAGCGGTGAAGTGATCAAACAAGTAGCCTGTCACGAGAATGGCGAACCACAGGGCTGGGAAGTAGTGGTGCACATACAGCACACGACCCATGATGAAGAAGGGAATGTAGTGGAGGAACCAACCAATGGCAGGGTAGATGCCCGCATAGATCAATTTGTCCACTTCCCGTGCTGTGAGTGCTGGGCTCGACCGTTGCCAGCGGAGGACATGGTAAGTCACCAACACACCCAAGATGACCAAACTCGCAGTGGACCACCAGTACACAGCAGGATTACCGAGCAAGAAGTACTTGACGGTACCATCATCCCAACCACACATACGCAAACCCACCCAAGCAATCGGCCACTGCCACGCTTGACTGGCCAGTTCATCTGCCTTGTCCGGGTCCGGCACCAGTGCATTGTTACTCGTCATCATGGCCACATTCAAGTGAACAAAATCGCGCCAGAAGGGTGACTTGAAATCAGCGGCGGACGCTGGCGGCAAACGATCATTCCAATGACTCTCAATGTTCCAGTGGGAAAAGACATCCGAGGGCTTTGATTTCTTATCACACGTTACTTCAATTTGTTTGAAACCCCATTGTGGGAGATTGACGTTGGCCGCACGGAGATAACAGTTTCCAGAGACATGCTTGAATCGTACAGCACTCGTGAGTGTACGCACACGGCTTCGGTCGCGAGAACGGATATCTGAGACGACTTCCATGCGCCAATGATCCTTGTCATCACCAACCGTCAAGTTACCATAACAAGACACTTCATTGTCGCCCTTTGTAACAGGTGCAGCAATCGAGTGACTGTGCAAGTTGCGTCCTGTTTGAGCATGAACGAGTCGCACGATCGATGTGTCCTTTAAGAAGCGCAATGGGGCAGTCGTGTCATCTGGGTTGTACTCCGGTTCCTCACGAGCCGGGTAGAAGAACCAATCGTTGTTGGCATCCTTGTGGTGATAACACGTCACCTGCTGCTGCTGTGAGCCTTCTGGGAAGGTCTGGACATGCGAGTGGAGGAGACCACCACCGTAGCCCATATTCTTGATGGTGGCACGCGAGCCGATAGCCAGCTCCAAGGGCGATGAGAGCAAGTCTGTGCCACGCAAGTTTGCCTGAAACAACGACGGCATCTGAGCATCGCCCGGCCCGCTATTTTCGAGGACCTGGAAGTGAATGTAAAACATGAATGCATACACAGCAACAGGCACCACAATCAATGAGGTAATGCGAGCCGCCCAGTGTTTTGCATAGGTGACTTTCGACATGCGCAAGTCACCAAGCTTGTCCCAGAGGTCATGCATGGTGTAGAGGCCACAGAGCGCTGTGCCAAACATGCCAACCCACTTAATGCTGCACACACAACCAATCGAGACACCCATGAGGGTGAGCCACTTGAACCAGCGGTATGAAAACTCGCGATTCCTATAGGTGTGGAACTTGACCAGGCAAAACATGGTTGTGAAGGTGAAGAAGAGGAGCATGCTGTCGAGCAGGATGAAGCGGGAGATGGTGGCGTAGGTGTTGTCAAAGAGGACCATCAATGTCACAAGACATGTTGCTTGTAAAGACAAGCCCAAGTCAAGAGCGGTGAAGTAGGCGAGGGGAATACATGCTGCACCAAACATTGCGTTCCAGACGCGCATAAAGACAAAGTTAAGGCCCTCGGGGTACTTTTCACCAGACTTGAATTCGAATGAGCCGTCGTAGCCTGCGATGTAGCCTGCAAGGCCATTGAGCATCTTGCCGAGCGGTGGATGCACATCAAAGTAGAATTCCCGCTTGAGGTAGTGGGATGCGAACTTGCCGAAGCTGTGAGGTTGATTAGCATGTCACTGACGTGATTCCTCGATGAGAACATACTGTGCCTCGTCCCAGGTGACAATCTCTGAGCGTCCGATGCGCCAAAGACGCGTGAAGAGGGCGAGCGCGGCGAATATGCCGGGGAGGATAAGGTAGGTGAGGGTATCCTGCTGCGTCCATGTCTGTTGCCGTGTCAGCTACTTCGTTCATATAGCAGCCTCCGTATCTCCTGACTGGCCCCTTGCCCTCCTGAGAGTAAGGAGGGTAAGGAGGCGCGCTGCCTGGGGGTGGACGGAGTATGTGTGTGTTACCTGACTAGGGGCTGTTGATTGAAGCTTGCCTGCCACTTTCTCGAGGACAGCTGCTGCCTCTTGCTGAAGCTGGGCCTGGCTGGGGTCTAGCTTGGCCTTGCGTTGCCTGAGGTCGGCCATGCTCTAGCTATGCTCGTCGACGAGAAGTAGGCTCTTCTATACTAGTCTATAGCTTATTGGCTTCTTCTGTCGCGTCTCCTGGCCAGGCTTACTCTAACCCTACACGCAGCATCATCACTGCGACCACGACCACTGCTGCTGCTGCTACTGCTACTGCTACTGGACCTAGACTAGAAGCAGCACGCAAGGCATCCACTCCATCACCCAGTAGTCCATCATGAGCGCACCTGAATACGGTACCTTCTCTTCTCCTTGGCGTCTGCGCATGTGTGTGGAAGAGGATGCAAGGGCAAGAGAGGCCAGCATATTCCTCCTCCTTCTTCCCTAGTCCCCATCACACCCTCGCGCACAGGCCAGTCTGCTCTATTTCTATACATGCTGACCCGCTCCATCTAGACTACCTCTTCAAGCTTCTTCTCATCGGCGACTCCGGCGTCGGCAAGTCCTGTCTGCTCCTGCGTTTCGCCGACGATACCTACACCGAGTCTTACATTTCTACCATTGGCGTTGACTTTGTAAGGGCCTTTGCTTCACTCGCGCTCTGATATGAGGCTGACACGCTTTTCTGCAGAAAATCAGAACCATTGAACTCGAAGGCAAGACTGTCAAACTGCAAATTGTACTCGACCTATGCATCAAGACAATTGGCTAATACGGTAGTGGGATACAGCAGGCCAGGAACGTTTCAGGACCATCACCTCGTCATACTACCGTGGAGCGCACGGCATCATCGTCGTCTATGATGTGACAGACCAGGGTATGCTCAATATCAGCAATATTTCGTCAATACATGGCTAACAATAAAAAGATACATTCAGCAATGTCAAGCAATGGCTCCAAGAAATCGACCGTTACGCCACTGAAGGCGTCAACAAGCTGCTGGTGGGCAACAAGTCTGACATGACGGATAAGAAAGTGGTGGAGTACACAGTTGCCAAGGAGTTTGCTGATGGTCTCGCCATCCCGTTCCTGGAGACTTCCGCCAAGTCGGCAACGAATGTCGAGCAGGCGTTCTTGACAATGGCTCGGCAGATCAAGGAACGTATGGGCGCTGCGAATGTCAATACGGGTGGTAAGGCGACTGTGAAGATTGCAGCGGGTCAGAATGTTGGGACTGGGTCAAGCAGCTCGTGCTGTTAGGCTGCACCCGCATGTCTCTTTTGTCTCTCTCCAATTGTCCGCGTATCCCCGTCTTCTGTGATAGATCTGGTCTGCCATAGCTTTTTCCGTTAGGTCTTGATACCTGCTTTCATGCTCATTTGCTAGTCAGACTCTTCTATCACCATGATTTGCTAGTTAGACTCTTCTAGCACCATGACGTCCTTCTATCCGCAACTAGCGCATGAGATATGGCAAGCATCACGCGCTCAAACGAGCGTACAAGTCCTACGAAGTGAAGCAGATCCATCCTACACAAGCTCCTCGCGCAATACAACGCGTATCTGCGCCCTTGAAGCGCGTAAACAAGACAAGGACACAGCAATCGCTCGGTTCGGTGATCGATGGATCCGTCCGTTTGGATGCAGCAAGACGTTGGCACAGCAAGAGGAGGAGGCAGGTGAGGTGAGCGCGTCGTATGAGCAGTATCAGGATGAGGATGGTGAAGCGATGGAGGGTGAGGAGGAGGAGATTTTGACGGAGATGGACGAGCATGAGCATGACTTGGATGGATCTGTTGAGCATGGCGCGAGCTTTGATATGGAGTCGAGCTATGAAGAAGACGAACCTCCGCAGGAACAGCACCAGCAGCAGCAGGCTGCGCAGGAGGAAGGCATACTCAGTGCCGAAGAGGCATCAGATCACTCGTACGACAGTGCCTGAGACTTTGATTGACCTTAAGCATCCCGATGCTTCTTGGCAGCGGGCTCACTATCCGTGGTCTCTGCGGTCTCCTCTGCTCGGGGTCGATTGAGCTTCTTGGCAGGCTTCACACCAGTCGCCACCGTCTCTGGTAGTCGTTCAATTTTGATGGCACTAGGATGGTTAGTCAATCGTGGTGAAGGAACAAACGACTCACTGGAAGATGTAACCCCATTCGCCGCGTTTCGTCATTACTGGGCGTGTCCGGCCAGGTAAGACTTGGATCTCTCTAGCTCGCAGCTCGACAATGGCTTGACCGAGTAATGGTTGATTATGCAATTGCCGTACAGCGAGCAAAGGTTCTCTGGTTGGACTGTAGATGCATACTTTGCGACTGAGTCCCAATTTGGGTAAGAGCAATGGGAGGGTGGAGGTGGCAGTTGTCTCAGTCATGAGGAAGAGTCCATCAAAGCTTCGTTGTTGGTAGAGTTTGAGTTGCTCTATCCGTGCTTGCCTGCGTGCCACTTTCTCCTCATCCTTGTGGATGGTAGAGTCTTTGCGTGCAGCGACATAGGCTTCTAGTTCAGCAATCACTTCATCTGGATACGCCGCTTCATGCCAGTTCATGGCAAATAACCTGCCTTGCTTCTTTAATGCTAGTTCGTCCAAGTGCGGAAAGTATTTGAGGTTATCGAGGGTAGGTGCTTCTGTCTCGTGGACAAAGGTGACAATGGCACCGCGTTCGAGCAAGGCAGCCACGAGCAAGCCACTGATGCTCTCTGCAACGAGGTAGTGCGCACCTGGCCGTACATCACCAGCAGTGAGCATATACGCCAAGGATTCTGCAGTGAGGAAGGAAACGCTCTCCCAGTCCTTTTCCGTGAGCCAGGTCAAGACACCGAGGGCATTGGGCTCGATTGCTGTGAATTGAGGTGAGTATTTTGCGAGCTTCTTAGCTTCATACTTGGCCTTGGAGAAGTCTGTCTTGAGGTCAAAGGATTTATTATTGTCCTTGAGCTTTTGAATGAGGGCTTCACTGTCGCCTGCTTGACGCAGGGCCATGATTTCTTCTTGTGAGAGTGCCTGATTGCTTTGGTTTGCATCGATAATGAATTCATTATTGCCACTATCATCGAGTGGGTTTATGTGGACTCGCTGAGAGACGAGAGAGAGGGATCTATCTTTATTGACCTCGTAGGTGTGGCCATATGGCTTGCCGACGAGATGCTTTGTCTCGAAGGCACCGAACTTGCCGAGAGAGCAGACTGAGCTGTGGTCTTTGAGGTTGATGGGTTTGTGCTGGCCCGAGGGTAGTTTGAGGATGACGATGTCAGCTGGTGAGATATTTAGCATTCTCTATGTGTGTAGTGTCTAGTGTTCAGTAGTAGTATCAGTCTAGCAGTAGTATAGTCCAGTAGTATAGTCCAATATATAGTAGTATAGAGTAGAAGTAGAGTAGAGTAGCGCGTGTGTCCCAATCATCTCTGTGTGCCCCAACATCGCAGTCACAATAATCAACCCCTGCAGCCACACCACCGCAGACTCGAGCAACAGCCAAGCAGCAGACAAGAGCAATAGCCAAGGAGAACACCCAGCAACTCACAAGGGCATCACAATGGTACGCAGCTCATACACACAGCCAGCAGCACTAACAGATGCAGGCCGGTACACAGAACCTCACTGCGCAAAAGAGGCTCGCTGCAGCATGTCTCAAGGTCGGCAAGGGCAAAGTCTGGATGGACCCCAGCGAACAGACTGAGATCGCAGGCGCCAACTCCAGGCAAAACATCCGCAAGCTCATCAAGGATGGTCTCATCATCAAAAAGCCAACCGTCGTCCACAGCCGATCGCGCGTCCGAGAGATGGCCAATGCAAAGCGTCAGGGTCGTCACTCCGGTGCCGGTAAGCGTCACGGTACCTCAGAGGCCCGATTGCGTTCTTCTGTCGTGTGGATGCGTCGCCAGCGTGTCTTGCGGCGATTGCTGCGCAAGTACAGAGATGCAGGTAAGATCACCAACCACCTCTACCACTCCCTCTATGCCAGTGCAAAAGGAAACACCTTCAAGCACAAGCGTGCCTTGATTGAGCACATCCACCAGGCCAAGTCGGAGGAGACCCGCGCCAAGCACATCGCAGAGACCCAGGAGGCACGTCGTGCACGCGCAAAGGCTGCTAGGGAGAGGCGTCAGCAGCGACTCCAGGCAAAGGTCGACCAGCAGTCCGCCGATGCTACTGAGGCTTAAGCATATGATTCAAGTTGCTTTCTTCTCTCTACCTTGCATATGTTCTAGTCTGTTGTCATATGCGCTATGAACGTCCAATCGATCTGTCTTTCCTTGCTCCATCATCCATGTCTCTGCCTCTTCTGCTTCTTGTGTTTGTGTTTGTGTTGTAGCATCATGACGACGAGGACCACGCCGATACCTGACGACTGCAGACATGGACCATGGCAGCGAGGCCCAGGCAGGGACAAGCGCACAGCTTCACCCACAGCTAGAAAGGCGCACACAGCCATCACTCGCTGCATCCGCCATGGATCATGACATGGACAACGACGATGGCGCGACAGAGCAGCGCGACCAGCACTCGGCGCTTCGAGACCACGCAGCAGCAGACACGAGCGCAGGTACTCCAAACAGACCTTCACACAGCCAACATCCCTCTCGACAATCGTCTGTGGATGAAAGCAACCATCCCGATCGACCTCATGCCACACCACGACGTCAAGGGAGCGCTCATCGGCGATATAAACGGACCGCCTGCTTCGTCCATTCTCTACTGGATTCACGCGCTCGTATGGACCGGCCTATGGCGAGTCATGGCACCTCTGAGCCATCGTCTCGACCAGACTCACCGCCAGGCACACATACACCCATCGACCAGAAACGCGCCCTGACAAAGAAGGAAGTCAGTGACATGGCACTTGGCGTGCGTGAACTCTCAAAACACCTCGGTGCAGCGCGTCTCAAGCTCAAGATCCATTCGATCCTCGTGCTTGCGAAACCAGGCGATCATAGTCTCGTCAAGCTCATGGCGGATTTGTGTGGTTGGCTCCTGTTGCAGCAAAAGGAGCGCAAATCCTCTAATGGCAATCACAGTAGTGGCTCTGAGAAAACACTCGGGTACACCGTGTACATTGAGAAACGCTTTGAAGAGGAAGAAGCCGTCAAGGAACTCGCTGCACAGGCACATCATCCCGGGAAAATCAAGTTCTGGACCTCTGAATTATGCACGAAATCACCACACTTGTTTGATTTGGTACTGACGTTGGGTGGTGATGGCACAGTCTTGCATGCTTCATGTTTATTCCAGCGCATCGTCCCACCAGTCTTGAGCTTCGCTTTGGGATCTCTTGGGTTTCTGACCAATTTCGACTTCAAGGACTACCCAAAGCAAGTCTCGAGTGTCCTGCAAGAGGGCGTCACGGCTGCATTGCGTATGCGTATTGAATGCGCCGTGTTTCGAGCAGCACGAGACGCAAATGGACAACTCATCAATAAGGAAGATACATTGCATGCCGATCTCGTGGCAATGGATAAACATGGTGATGCCGTCTCAACCAGTCACAAGTTTGATTTGTCCTTCAATGTGCTGAATGATATGGTCGTGGATCGTGGACCGAATGCACAACTCTCCTCCCTCGAGTTATTTGGTGATGATGAACATTTGACGAGCATCTCTGCAGATGGCGTGGTTGTGTCAACGCCCACTGGCTCAACAGCGTATTCCCTCTCTGCCGGCGGCTCTCTCTGTCATCCCGAGGTATGTCACTACCAAACACTATCCAATACTAACGATAGATACCCACCATTCTCATCTCGCCCATTTGTCCTCACACACTAAGCTTCCGACCACTCCTCGTGCCAGACTCCATGGTCCTTCAAGTCGCGGTTGCCTATGACTCGCGTTCAACAGCATGGGCGAGTTTCGATGGTCGAAATCGCGTGGAGCTGAAGCAGGGTGACTATGTACGTGTCTCTGCTAGCAGATTCCCCTTTCCAACGTGTTTGCGAGGGAAACAGACGGGTGATTGGTTTGAGTCTATTGCAACGAAGCTCTCATGGAATGCAAGGAAGAGACAGAAGCCGCTTGATTGTTAGCTTTGAGTTCTAGTATATAACTCTGTAGTTCTATTCTAGCCATCTGATTGCTGAACTTTTCCAAGATTCGATCAGACCAAAGCAAGACAATCCTCGAGCATGTCCACTTGAAGACGCTGCCTCTCGGGTCTGCATGCTCCAAGACTGCTTATAAGTCACTGGCTGACTGCTTTATACACCTGCTATTGGCTATGTCGAGTCACGGTATAACAGACATGACGGATGTTACCGCTGCTTTTAAAAAAGCCTGTGAAGATGCCCTCGACCTTGGCGAGCTCATCCGTCTCGAGACATTTCAGCTGCAAGATTCCATTGCAGCTCTCGAGATTATGGATCCAAAGATGGATAATGGTGTGATTGATGCAAAAGAGCTGGCACTCGGCTCTTATGATTGCAGCCAGGCATTGAGCCCACAAGAAGTCTTGAGCATTATGGATCAGTTGCTTGCGAGTGAAATGGCATGGCAGACAGGTGCAAGCCTAGCACAGACTCTATTCACTTGTGTCTATGTGCAAGCACTACTAGGCCCTCGCCTGCAAGATCGTGATCCATCCAAATACCGACTCGATGATCCGTTGCACGAACATGTGCTATTCCCATACGTGGCAGCAACGATTCGTTCATGTGAGTTTGTCAGAGAGGAATTCATGGCTGGCAGGTTATATGACGAGGAAGACATCTCTGCGCATGACTTTGACGAGCGTATGCTGAGTGATGAACCGAGTCATACCATTCAGGCACTCTTGACAGATGGCATTGCTTGGTGCAAGGCACAGCAACTGGATCATCTTGCCTTGCGGCTGCAGCAACGACAGGCATGGCTTCAATTGACAAGTCAAATGAGCGATGCCACAGCACTTCAATTGAATGCGCGGACATTGGAATCACTACTTACAGAAATGACCATTCCCGCGTGTACGCTCAAACCAGACACGCTGGCTGCCATCTTCAACCCGACGATACAGCGTCGCTTCGCAAGTACAACACCACCACGTCCCATTGTCACCATGTCTGTTGAGGCTGCCGTTGACTTGCTGAAACGCTTATGTGCAGATATGGCACCCTTGAAGGTCATCTCAAGTGATGCTCGGCACAGTCCTGCTGTCATGCATGCATACTTTGAGGTTCTTCGATGCAGAGAACTGCCCTATCTACCACTGACACGGTCACTCATGCAAAGACACTTCCAAGAAAGTCCAGGACTCAAAGCGCTTCCTGAACAAGAAAGGTATCTCATCAATGCAGTACAAGAATTGAGTGGCAAGCGACCCGAGTACTTTGATGCAAGTCTCGCGCGTGTCGAACAACCCTCCGACAAGCGATTCAAGATTCATCAGCTCATTACGATGCTGCTTCAACGGGCAACGCCACCCATCCTTGACCTATACCGTATCTACTGGCACAACCCAAGCAGACAACGACGCAATTTATGCAAAGTTCTGCTCGATTTAGATGTGCTGCAAGGAGAGGCTGAGCTGCTAGATACTGAACTCGCCTCGCTCACGAAAGAGCATCCCAAACAGCTTACCAACGGACGAACCAGTCTCTCATACACCTTGTCCTCATGGCTCTTCAACACAAAACTCGATGTCAGTCTCAAGATTTGGTTTATGGGTTTTGAGCAAGAGTTGTATCGGCCGTGGGAACTCGATCTTGTGTACCTGCAGCTGGAACACTTGATTGCACTGCAAATTGACCATCTCAATACAATTTACCTAGATCGTGTACCAGCATCAGATCAAAAGGTGCGAGATCATTTGGACAGTGTCATCACCTACAATGAAGTCCTCATTGTCATGTGCAGAGCTTGTATCGATGTAAGGCTCTCTTCAAGCAGTACAATTCTAACAACCAGCTCTTGAAGCTTCTCAAAAAGCTCAAACTTATCCAGGATGACAGATGCCCCTTTAGCAGTCGTGCGCTCTTGTACGAATACCGCATGAAACCCTTCAACCTACTCGTATCACCGCCTGCACTCACCTGGCAAGACACACGGAGCTGTCTCGATACCTCGGACTTGACCGCTCAGCAACTCAAAAAGAATGCTGCCGACGGCGTCCATCAAGGCAGGCTACAGGCAGCTGCGGCAATGAAGAGCAGTCCCTCGCCGCTCCTGTCAATCTTGCCAGAGGTGCTTGACCACCAGCGAGCAGAGATGAAGGCTATGGTGGCGACATGCATCTCCAATAATTTGTTCCTGAGCCAACTTTCCCAACAAATGCAAACGGGCAAAGTCGGCAGCACGAAGCTTGCCATACGATACCCCTTCACCAAGCACTTTCCTGTATTTGGATTTGAATCATAGATGTTTCCATGAGGTAGTTTGATTACCTAGCTACAGCAACTAGGCCTAATCTCTAATTGTGATCCTGTATTTTGACTTTAGAGCTCATCAAAGAATGGCATCTTGTGCGTCTCACCAATAGCGGCCACTGAAGGCTTGTTGTCAAGCAACTTCTTGGCCGCTTTTTGCACCTTGTCCGCCGTCACCTTCTCCAATGCCTGCACGGTCTCTTCAACAGCAGGCGCCTTACCTTCTGCCAACAATGACCGTCCAACGGCCTCAGCAGACAGAGTCCGCTCCTCAGCCGCTGCATACGCGGCAAATTTGGCTTGAGCAATGGCACGCTTCAAGTCTTCAGCACTGACCTTGGAGGCAATCTGCTTGAGTGCATTGACGGAAGCCTTGGCTGCCTGAGGGATCTGTGCGGTAGGTCCCATGATGTAAATGCTAAAGAGCCCTGTATCGGTGTACGTGCCATGGTTGGCGAGTGCCTTGATTTGTGGACTCACCGACGCTGCAGCTTGACCTAGGATGGAGTTTCCCGGTGACCACTTGATACTGCTCGATCCACCGAGCAATGCACCCAACACTGCCATCTCGGCTGGGACGTGTGGTGAGGCAGCTGCGCCTGGGAAGCCAATGGCAAAGTGTCCAATGCTTGACCTGTAAGGAAGTCTCGCTTCACCTCCAAAGTACTTGCTCTCAGAAACTTGTGCCTGCGCACCGGAGGGAACACTGCTAAAGTGCTCAGAGACGAGTTGGTCGAGTCGAGCTTGGTCTACACCTGTAGCCACAATGGCAATGTTCTCCTTGACGTAAGATTGCTTTGCGTAGGCTGCCACCTGCTCAGTGGAGACGGGTACAGTGGGTGTAGCGAGCAATGGGTTTCCAAGACCACGACGGAAGGCAAGCTGGTGCAATGTATCAGCAGCCAGAGCAGGAGGGGAGTGTTGAGAGGCCTTGTACTCAACTTGAGCTAGGGGCAAGACACTCTCGGGTAAGGTGTAGTGGGTGTATTTTGTGTGAGCCAAGACCTCGCCGAGCAGTTGGGTGAAGTATGGCAGGTCTTCGCGGAGGAACTGGGCCCCGAGAATGATGTGCTCGCGGGTGATTTGGGATGAGAGTGTCGCTCCAATGAGCTCTGCCTCGCGAGTAATGCGTAAAGCCGACCGCTTCTCTGTGCTCTAGTAGTGTTGTCAGCGCGTGTACTATAAAAACGAAGAAGGCATACCTGGAATGCAAACTTCTCGAGGAGGTGTGCGACACCTGGGCTGCTCTCGAACCTGGATCCTGCGCGGATCACGACGGAGAGGGATGTGGTTGGCCTGCCATCATCGCGGGAAGCGACGAGGATGCCTGCCTGCTTGCGGACTGCGAAGGAAGAGGCTGCACTGCCATGTGCTGCTGTGGCCATGGTCCTCCGTGCTGCGAGCATGGTTGCCTGCTTGTTGAGGGCGAACATGGATGGGTGCCTTGATGCTTTGGATGGTTGTCTGGTTGTTGGTCTCTTGCTCTCTTTCTCCGTCGTCCGTGTGCGCCTCCGAGTTGACTGCTGCTTTACTCTGCTCTGCTGCTTTATTCTACTCTACTATACTATACTATACTACTTGCTCCTTTACTGCTGATATACTTATACTCTGCTCTGCTCTACCCCAGTCCATCAGGTGCTGCTCTACTGCTATAGCTCATGCCCACTCGGGACGTCGTCAGCTTCTGCACTGTCCTCGTCAGGGCCTTCTTTGGCGACAATGCAGCTGTAATTCACCCTTGCTCCTATACATCTACAATTGACCAGGCTAACACACTGATTCCAGCGCGTTGCTTCCACCTTACTGACCTACGGCCGGCAAGATGCAGCCAGCCTCTCCCGACGCTGCAAGATGCAGCCAAAACTCGTTAAACGCTGTCTAGCAGCCCTCATCATGCATGCTTGCTGCCAATTTGCAAAATTCCCCCTCTACCACGAAGAGGATCAAGCCCGTGTCCTGTATGAATGCAATCATGTCCAAATCATGGCCCTCTCCCAGGTGGGGAAAGCCATCTTCCACACCTCTCGCAACCACTCCGTCCATGCAGCCGCTATGGTCAAGCATGTTCTAGCACAGGGTCAAGTGCGTGTGCGAGACTTGCTTCTGCAGTTTAGCGCCCATGAAGACACCCAAGACCAAGACACGTCTGCTGCTGCACTCGAGCATCGCATCATCAAGCTCCTACATGAACGCTACTTTGTCTTTGCCCACCCGCGTGACCACATCATCGCAGCGGAACGCGAACGCGAAGTCAGAGACAAGGCCAAGCTCGATGCAAAAAAGAACTTGTCTGATGCAAAGCTCAAGCAGCAGATTGAAGAGAAAGTCTCAGCAATCATGCACCGACGTGAGCGTGAGGACAATGATAAGATTGATGCATTGTACAGCACTGCCGTGGGTCTTTCCAGCCTCGACGGCAGTGATCATGGTCCTGCTCGTAAAAGAGTCAAGATGGACAATGGCTCCGCTGCAACCAGTTTGCTTGACGGAGATGCCATTGTGCGTTTCAACTTTGATAAACTCGGCGTGCTGGCCCGAACGCGAGATTTGGTGTCTCTTTGTGCACTATGCTGTGGCGACGAAACGGCACGCATTTATGGCAGATTGCTCGATACGCTTCAATTGAAGACTGCCTCTTGCAGACAACGCGGCAAACTCCGTGTGCCTATTACCGAACGCCACATCGCTCGAGCCATCCCAGATGACATGGACCTGGACGATGCCTGGTGTACACCTCCTAAATCAAGTCGAGTCGCTCAAAATAAAAGGTTTGAGCCACACGTTGCCCACACAGGTTACGAATCCGATGAGATCATGTCGGATGAAGAACGATCAGACGAGTCAGACATGGATGAGGCGGGTCCAGAGCCTTCCGTGCATTCAAAGCGCATCTTGGCCATTTTGACTGGCAGCCATGTGCCGTTCGTCTCTCAATTGACCTCAACCTCTTACGAAATCGATTTCGAATTGCTTGGCGAGGTGCTCAGGGAGCGTCAGGTTGAGGCTCTTGTCTCGCAGCAGCTCGGACCTACTGCTGTCCGTCTCCTTCGCATCATCAAGGAGAAGCGCAAAGTGGACGAAAAGCAACTCTATGCCATTGCCTTGTTGCAGCACAAAGACATTCGACAAGCACTCACCAGTCTTCATCAGCTCGGCGTGCTTGAGCTGCAAGAAGTGCCCAAGCGTTTGGATAGACAGCCCTCTCTGACACTCTTCTTTTGGTTCCACAAACCAGAGAAGGCTGCCATGACGCTTGCTAGCGAGCTGTGCCTAGCCATGGCTCGCATACACCAGCGACTTGAAGCGCTCCTCAAGGACAAATCACGCTTGTTGGCTAAATCAAAGCGTACAGACGTCCGACACCGTGAAGCTGAGCTGATGAGTCCCGCAGAGTTGCGTGACCTCAAGGGTGTTTATGCCATGCAGGAAAGGTTGCTGTGTCAATGTGCAAGGGCTTATCAAGCATATCAAAGTCTCGTGCAATACTAAAAGTGCCTCTCTAGCCACTCGATATATTACACCTACGTACCCAAAGTGAAATCTGTTCCTGTTGACTTGACTAGCGATGTACGTTTTATGCCCTTGCTGCTGCTGCGACGGCGACCTGCTTGACCTGCTTGGTACCCACGGCTGCCATAAGACGCTTGGCAGTGACAAAGAGCTGCTCCTTGAAGCCAAAGAGCAACGCAGCAGTGAGCACAGACTGCACGACCTTGGGTCCCACACCCTTGTACAACCCAGCGACACCTTCATCACGGATAATTTTCTTGAGACCAGCAAGCATGTTGTTGTACTGCTCGTCCTTGTTACCGGACTGACGCAGCTGCATACGTGCCTTGAGCGTGATGTAAGGATACGTAGAGCCAGTTGCAGCCAGCTTACCCACAGCACCAAGGAGGAACGCATCCCAAGGCGTCATCTTGCGTCGCTTCTCAATCAAGATACGCAACTGCTCAAAGATGGTGTATTGGATGATTGGGTTGATGACTAGCACGAGTGCAGGCGCAACACCAGCCCACAGGGCACCGACGCCCTCGTCGCGAATCAACGCCTTGAGAGTCGCAAGTGTACCCAGGTTCTTGTGAGGCACGGCAGGCGCATTGGGATTCGACTCCACGGCATCTTTGCGTGCAGTGACACGCGTGTTGACGACCCAGATGGGGTTGGTGGCAAATACTGTAGCTGATCCAGCCAACAGACCAGCAAGCATGCTCTCAGCGGTCGTCATGGGTCCTACGCGACCTTTACGTGCTTTCTCGAGGATCTCCTTGGCCGTCTCGTAGAAGTAGTAGTAGACACCGTTTGTAACACCAATGCCGAATAGAGCGGATCGCAAACCCGTGTAAAGGCCACTGACACCTTCGCGCTCGAGGATGCGCTTGACGGCTTCAAGCTGACTGGCGTGGACCTTCTTCACTTCGACCTGGGCACGTGTAGAGAGGGTAATGAGAGGGCTGATTGTGTTAGCACGCCTTCCTCACGTAAGCTTAGGGAGGGAACTGACTAGGTAACGACCATGGCGGCCATACCACCGAGGGCGCCGGAAAGGGCGTGAGCAACGCTGCCTGTTAGTAAAGAAAACATTGACGTTGCAGATTGCTCACTTTTCACTCATATCGAGACTGTTCTGCAGACGAGAGATGGATTGAAGGGTAGAGAGGTGGAGGATGCTTTGTTTTGCTTTGTGCCTCGGTCGGCGTGAGGAGCCGGGGAATAACTGGGGGAGACACGTGAAAGGGGGAAATGGCTACTCTACAGTCCAATACTACCAACAGGGTTTACAGGCTACCAGGCCTCTTTAGCATTCTCCTTCGCCGCTTCGAAGTGCCAAATATACGCCGGCGGCGACCATCCACCCTCGCAAGCAGATGCCTCAATTCCCTCGGTCGCTGCCTCGCCAGCCTCTCCTTTGCAGCCATATTCGTAGATCCAGCAGAATGCTCCGTCAAGGCACGCCATTGCCGCAGAATACGCATCAACTCCTCAAAGTCTTGTTGTTGTAGAGACTTACGTGAGCGGCCAAGTGTGTATTTGATCCGCTCCTTTGAAGCACCGAGGCCTTGTCGAAGAAGCACAAGACGTACCAAGCTAGAAGCGAATCCACGATTACCACCACTCTTATAACCCAATGTACCAGCGAGGCGAATGATGCGCGAGATGTATCGAAATAAGACAGAGCTGCTGCATGGCACACTGGATCCTGGGATGTATCGATGGCTGGCCAGTCGAAGGGCCATGGATTGCAATAGAAATGCAGACGGCACAAAGCCCTTACGGCGCATCTCCCTCAAAGCTCGCATCGAAACAGTCGCGTCTTTGGATGCCGTGTGGAGGATGAACCGAGCAAAGATATTTCGTTGTACCTTCAGGGCTTTCGTCAGGGCGGTCCCAGAATTTGGCATCGACATAGTCAACAGATGCAGCACAATGTCGTAGTACCGATTTCGAGTGAGCACGCGCATCAGCTTAGCGATCGAATCCAGAGCTGGAGATATTTCAAGTGCCTCACATGTGCGCAGTAGTGAGAGCGCCAGCGTCGGAGGGCGTACTTCAATCAGCTGCATTATGCACAAGTCGAAAACACTTTGAAGTGCAGACGCCTCGATTCCCAGGCGTTTTGACAAGAGAAGCAGACTGCCAAAGAATTGACCGTCTTCAGCACCCAATCTGTGTGCGCGCAGATGGTGGTTGACCACTGCGTGCATGGCGCGTTTGCTCGTCTTGCGCAATGCAAAATACAAGGCTGCTTCATCGGCCGGTTTGTTGAGAACGTGTCGTGTCAATTTGTGTTCGACGTGGAATGGGAGGTCATAAGGCATATCTTCGACAAGCCTCAACACCGCATACAGTGAGGCGGTCGAATGCTGCTGAATGGCTTCAGCAAAACCTAGCAGAAGATCAGACAAGTGCTGGGTGTCTTCGTCCGCCAAATTCCTAAGAATCGCTTGCATGGCAGCCTCATGTGGATTATGAGCGATGGTCGCTGGAGAGGTGTGTAGCCAACTGGCGAACAAAGACCCGAGCGCTTTCGTCTCTGAAGAAATTAATGACAATGTCGTTGCCATCGTGTAAGAAATGGGCAAAGTATTTGTGTGTCTAGCCGTGCTCTCTGCAACCAGTAACTTGATGTCAAGCGATTTCGCGGACTCTGCTAAGCTTTGTAATTGGTGCTCATCGCAAGCGCCAAGAGCCACACGCCAAGTATGCAAGTCGTAGTCAGCTTCTTCTGCAAGACTGACAAATAAAGCAGCGGCTCTTGGGCGCGGTAAGCGTTCGACAAGGAAGCGGACGGCATGATGGGCCTGAGGATGCCGCGTGACCAGAGATTCTGCCTCTGCAAGCAATTCGCTTTGTAGAAGCTGCTTGCAGAGCACGAGGACGGTCCAACCATCTAGCGTGGAGGTGCCAAATAGCCTTTTCGACAGCACTTGAAAAGTTTCGATGTCTGCCACCTGTTCATGTTGGTCTGTAAGCTGTGACATTGCACTTGGACTGTAGCCAGTTGCGGCACATATCTGCTTCGCGATTCCATGCTGACTTAATCTCCTTAGTTCGGAGAATAGCATGACGAGAAAGGTTCGCTGTTCATAAATCTGCAAGCCATGAAGCACATCCGTGACAAGATTGACGCTATCATTGAGGTCATATGCAAGTAAGACCTGTACAGCGAGCCTGACTTGCAAATCTGCAAGCAGTCGTCGCAAGAAGAGCTTGCAGGTCAACAAAGGCAGCGCTCGAATGGTGCTGTGGCGCTGGAAGCTTCGATATTCGTTTGCAAGCTCTCCAGTTGGTACACGCGTATTGATCACCTTCTTGTGAAAGGATGCAAGCGCTGCAGAGGAGGCAGGGGATGAGATAGGCGTCCCTGTGTCGACATTGAAAGCAGCAAGCACAGACTCGATCTCTTTTGCAAATGAGTAGGGCCTCTTCTTGGCAATGTTGCCGAGACAGCTGAGACGCACAGAAAGCCTTCTGAGCTGTCGGGTACATTGCATGAGCTAGCAGGAGAAGAGCATCTCTATGTCGAGCCAAGGGAAGTGACTGCTAAATATGTCTTTCCGCTGTGGTCGCCTTTTCGAGCCTTTTTCTCACGCGTTCAGACGAGGCGACCGAGGAGAAGCAGCATCTCAAGCTCATCTGTTGAGCGACGTACCCACTGCCGACTCAATTCAGAGCCATGGCAACAGATATGGAAGTACGGACAGAGGCAGAGCAGCGGCTGCTCGACTTTCACTGGTCGTACTCTGAAGAGCCGCATCGGACGCGGCGGCAGGCCATCATCAAGGCGCATCCCGAAGTCGGCGCGTTGTGTGGGCCAGAGCCCTTGACCAAATGGCTTGTGTTGCTCGTTGTATTTGTGCAGACACTTGCAGCGGTTTTCCTGAGAGATGCACCTATCCTGTCTTGGCGGTTTATGCTCACAGCCTACCTACTTGGTGGCACATGCAACCAAAACATCTTTCTCGCCATTCACGAAATCTCGCATAATCTGGCATTCAAGAGCATGATGGCAAATCGTTACTTCGCTATCGTTGCTAATCTGCCCATTGGCCTGCCGTACTCGGCCGCCTTTCGCCCATACCATCTGGAACATCACAAACACCTTGGCGTGGACGGTATCGATACAGACTTGCCCACGCGCTTTGAGGCGCTCTTTTTGCAGAACGTTCTCGGCAAGGCATTCTTTGCTACCTTTCAAATCTTCTTTTACGCGTTACGGCCCATGATGGTCAAGGCCATGCCATTCACACCGCTGCACTTTGCCAATATTTTCACGCAGCTCTCCTTTGATTACATTCTCGTCTCCCTCTTTGGCTGGAAGCCTTTACTATACTTGCTCTTCTCGAGCTTCTTTGCAGGCTCATTGCATCCATGTGCCGGGCATTTCATCGCAGAGCACTATGTCTTTGAGAATAGCATGTCGGACGAGACGGGTGTCCCTGCCGAGACGTACTCCTACTATGGCGGTCTCAATGCACTCACATACAACGTTGGGTATCACAACGAGCACCATGATTTTCCCTTTGTTGCTTGGACGCGCCTACCAAAGTTGCGAGCCGTTGCTTCTGAATTCTACGATGATTTGCCACAGCATGGCAGTTGGACATATGTCATCTTTCAATTTATTACAGACCCGAAGGTTGGTATGTTCTCAAGGGTCAAGAGAACAGGATCAAATGTCAAGAAGGCATGAGGGTCAATGCTTCTATAGATGGCGCTAGCGTTGCTTTTAGAATAGAGTCCAAATTGATGTTTCCGGCTTTTTGAAGAGATTGCGCATGAATCGCCAGTGTCGGAATGCCATGACTTGCGAGCTGCTGACCAAAGCACGTTGACTTGCTCCAGAGTCTACCTGTGGATCGTGCAGGATGAGAGCATCTTTCGCATCACTGATGGTATAGTGCCAATCCTTCATTTCGCGCTGAAGATTAGTCAAGGAGGAACCAAGCAGATGACTTACTGCAACAACGCCAAGATTGCTCTTCGGCGTCCGTCCAGAATCAGGAATATCCAGTATCAGCTTGTCGGTGAGTTTGCAAAAGATGACCAAATTGTTGACTTCATCGAGCTCGCCATTCTCAAGGTAGACTTCAACCGTTTGGAAGACTTGCTTCAACGTGCTGAGCAAGCTTCGCAATGCGGGATCATTGTCTTTCTGGGACCACACGTAGTTGACACTCAACGTACCACCCTGTGCTAGGATCATTTCGATTTGCTGGAAGAATTGCAAGGTGAAGAGCGGGAAGGCCAAGTCGCCACCAGTGAAGACATCGTGCGAGATGAAATCAAACCTGCGATTTGCTAGCTTGGCTTTCCGCACAGTTTCTCTTGCATCCTCACACTTCACTGTGAGTCGAGGATCCTCTGTAGGTAAGCCAAAGAATTGCTGGGCCGCAGCGACAACCGCACAGTCAATCTCTACAGCTTGAACAAGGATATCATGCACAGGCGAATCAAGAAGTGTCTTGGCAGACGTACCGACACCAAGCCCAATGATCAACACAGTCGTCTTGAAGCCTGTGTCTCTGGTCCGTGCTGTTGTATAGATCCCCATCGCTTGCATGTAAAATGTTGAATAGATACTCTGACCCTGTGCGTGCCCCTGCCACTCGCCTCCGAGCAACGAGTGGTCCACTTTGAGGACACGATACTGAGGAGACTCAAGGACTGATACTTGTCCAGTCCCTGAACGACTTTGCATCAGCACTTTGAAGCTGGAGTCTGATGTTGGGCAGCGCAGTAGCCAGGGAAGTGCTTGGCATTGGATCGTTTGAAGCTCCCATAAAAGGCACACGATGGCGACACAGAGTAAAGCACATCGTGGCGCGTGTTTTCTTTCTGCAAGACACAGTGAAGCCAGTCCTAGCATGAGAGGAATGGCAAATATGCAACCATCGGGTGCTGAAATGGACACAAGAGGGAGGAAGAGCAGTACCGACATACACAGAGTGGACATCCGACTTCCATCGAGTGCCAGCATAGCCAGTGGTGGACCAAGAAGAATGCATTCCAAGACAGTCGATGCGATAACAGGCGTGTATAGAGAATCGGCGCGTAGCTTCGCGAGAAGCAAGTCGATGACGGTCACATCATGCTGCAAGTAGGTGCGCAGATACTTCAGCAACACCGCAATGAAAGCGCCTAGAAGGCTCAAACGGATGGACCAAGCTTGTAAGCCTTTCGTTGTCGAAGGAGTTGGAAGGTGTTGTAGGCCGAGTGCAAGAAAGAGTAGAACGCAGAGAGGCCGCCCTACAGTGGCAGCAGTCTCTCCATAAACGACATGCAGGAGTTGTGGCAGCGACGCATGCAGCAAGGCAACAGTGCTGGCCAAGCAGAAGCAGGCAAAGTAATTCATATCGATGCAACGTTTGAACACATGAGTACGTATATAAGCAATCGCACGAGCTCAATGCGCACTTGAAGCTTGTTTCATGTTGTGGTTCGTGGTCATGCTGCTACTCTACTCTACAAATTATTCGTACATCTCCCTCCGTCACACAAGCCGGGTCAAATCATATCGTACAATCTCGAAGGCTTCAGTCCAGCTGAGTGATCAGTACCAACATACTTGGAACTCTCAGTCATGACACCTTTGTTTCTCGAAGGCGATTTTCCTGGAGGCGTGGGACAGGCAAACAAAACAGGTATATCTTCTCTGACAGACCTGACAGGCGACACAGGAATGCCAGGCGACACTGATGACATGGACGGCCGCCTGTACGATACAGGCATCTCTGCAAAAGATAAATCAAGTTCCTCCGTTTCTTGTTGAAGCACTGGTTTGGCGCCAAAGAGTCTTTGCGGCTTGTATGGCCTACCGCCAGGTACAGCCGGCAATTCCCTATTGGCAAAGTCGCTTAGCGCAGAAGGGAGTAATTCTCGCTTTGGCGTCGCCTTTGATCCTGATGTCTTTCGCGGCACAGGCGATGGAGACACAGGTGGTGCACGGACCTTTATTGTGGTCGCCATTGGCCGTTCATCGAGCAGTATGGGAACATGGCTCAGAGACAGTGGCGACTGCCGCTTGACCTGATGCGGCTGCACGTAGAACGGAGACTTGGGTGGCTCTGACACCCCATCGAGACTTATGTAGATATCGCCGTACTGCTGACTCCTCCGTGCCGGACTCTCTGTGATGCCGAGCTCGCTTTGACTTGGACTTGCACTGCCAAATTCTTTACGCAGCGATTCCAATTCGAATGCCGGTAGCTCTGGCAAGACAGACTCATCTCGGGTATCCAAACGGAGTGAGAAGGAGCCCAGTGTCGGACTGCCTGCTGTGCTTGATTCACTTGCGCTGAGAGAAGGAGGAGTTCGCCAGGTTGGACGCTCGAAGCAAGTTTGGTCATACCTTGCACTCTGCAGCGCCGCATACGGCGAATCAGTGGTATAGATGCAATCTTCAGGCTCTTGCTCGAGCCTGACTTCCAATTCGAATGAGCGATGTAGCCCTGTTGCGTTGTCTTGACCCCGGCTGTGAACGGAACATGTCGACGAGCCAGTGATGGGGGTCAAAGGCGGGCTCTTCGCTGTATGGAAGTGTCGACTGTAGCTGTGACGAGCGAGCGACACTGATGCTGGCGGCGGCGAGATGATGAGGCCTGATGCCGCCGCCTTTTGCTTGCGCTGCTGCTGCCCATGGCCTGTGTGCATCATTCTGTCTGTACGACTGTCGTGCATTGGAGATCGTCGTCGGTTCTTAGGTCAGGACCAAAGAAGATATCTACAGAAGAGAGAAGCGACAAGCAATCCTTTATGTGACAAGAGCTGGAGCTTGGAGGGATGCGAGCTTGCTGAGGTGTGTGGTGCGTAGGTGTGCAGGTGCACGATCGCGCTTTTTTCCTTAATGCATTTAAGCCGTTTGTACGACTCGGTATGGCTGGCATGCCGGGCAGTCTGCCACGAATGTCGCAGGCAAGGTGCCACACGACGCTGGCTCTGCTCTGAGCTCTCCCTCTGCCCTGATGCTCTTCTGGCTCTTCACCATGAACGCACAACTTCCGCACAAGTCTTCTTGTTCTTTGTTCCTCCGCGGCAGACAAAGGAAAACGACACATCACATGCGCTCAGATGGGCAGGCAGCAGCGACGGAATAGAACCCAGTTTTTGAACTTGCTACTGCTTGCTAAGAGCTCCAGGTAGACAGATGTCCATGTCCATGTCCTAGAGTATCAGTTGTCTTAATTTTGATCCAAGTCTGAAGGCAGAAATGTGACTGCGCTATTTCTGCCCAGCACCGCGTCAGATGAAGACTGCACTGGACGCGACCAACCGACCGACAGTTGCAAGCTGCCATCTACGGTCTAGCATTGAGGCACCTCAGTCATGTCGCACGGCTATGACAAGGTCATCGATGCAGACGTCGAACAATCAGACGGCCTCTCCCAGCCGCGGACGTCGCTGCAGTTTCAATCATTTCATGCGAATGACTCCTTAGAAGCAGGCCAGGGTGCTACAGGAAGAGCGACGAACAGCTCCGCTACAGGGTCAGGCGGAGGATTCTTCTCCTCTTCCTCAATGCTCTCCTCCAAGCAATTCCTGTGGTCCACTGGCTACTATGCGCAATTCTTCGACGTCACCTCGGATGCAGTGCTCGCTAGACTCTTGGCGGCCATCTTTCCGCGAGCCAACTTCTTCGATACCATCGAGGGCAACCCGGATCTGTATGCGCCAGTTTGGCTTGCGACCACCGTCATCACTGTGCTCTACTTTTCTTCAACGGTCGCTGGCTACCTCGCTGCACACGTCTCTCACCAACCCTATGCGTACTCGTTCTCTACGCTTACATCCGCCGCCACGCTTATATATGGCTATACCTTCATCACACCTGTTTTGAGCTGGTTGATACTTCTGTGGTACAAGTGCGAGCCATCTTTGCTCGAAGTACTCTGCCTCTATGGATACGCAAATGCCGCTTGGGTACCTGTATCTCTAGTGAGTATTTCACCGCTGGAATTCTTTCATTATGCAACTCTTAGCAATTGGATACGATGGGTGTCTGTCATCTTGGGATTCACTCTATCGGGGTTCTTTCTCGTCAGGAACTTGATGCCGGTTCTGAACCGCGCAGACTCCAAAACCAGTCAGATCATGTTGATTGGCGTTGTTGCACTCCATGCCGCATTCTCACTGGCCATCAAGTTTCTCTTCTTCAGCTACGTTCATGAGATGGATGCACCTGCGGCAGCGGCAGCTGTTTGAGCGTCCATCAGCTTGTAGAGATCTGACGCTTCACCCAATGTATAATGCAATGTCCTTTTCGCAAACACATCTCCATCGTGCTTCAACATGTCAATCACATCATCGAGCAACCAGGCCTTTCCAGCTGCAAGGCCTTCGCCAGCCTCTGCATCACTGCTCTGCACATGGATATGCAAGTGATAGTAGCTGGGTTGATCTAAGGGTCAGCTCTTGGACGTGTGTATAAGAGTACATACAATGAATGTAAAGTCGCAGCTGACTAGCCTCGAGGCCGTACTTGGCCTTGACTGCAGCCTGACTCTCTTCCTTGAGATGTTGTAGAAAGCCAATGTGCTCACCTCGCAAGTCCCGCAGACTCTGCAAGTCTCGACGATGCACGATGGCGCACATATATAGTGCACTTAGTGTCTTGCCATCCCATTTCCTTTTTATCAGCGTCAGCCACCCACGAGAACGACTCACAAGTCTGGCAACAGAATGAACCCCTGAACAGGATCAGTGTCTTCAAACAGAATGCGATCAACCTCAGCTTCGTGTTTGAGGATGTTGAAGACCCAGTCAATGCGAGAACCCAGCATTGTCTGTATGTATGGCTGCACGACGTTGGTGTATAATTCTGGCGTCTCTGCAATCATGCGCTTCTTCTGGGCAGTGTACTTTGCAATATGGACTTCCGTTGCTGGATAAATGATGCTGTACTTTGCGGAAGGTAGCTTGAAAGCATCAGACTTGAGAGCTACAAAGGCACGATGCTTGAAATCAGCTGCAAGTACGTCGTGCAGCTGTAAGATGGCTTACATAGATGTTATTCTCTAGATCCAAGTTTATAGCTTCTGGCTGTGAGATGGCCGAGAGTGCATTGGTATCGAAAGCCGTCTTTTCTGCAACAATAATGCAGTACTGGTCCTTGATCTTTCCAAGGAGCGTGATGGACTTGTAGCTGGAATCTTCGCGGAGCACCCTGTCCAAGACAAATTCTGGCAGCAGAGAGTCGATATGCATATTGCAAAAGTCAGCTAGAAGAACCGCTGAATCGTAGTCCTTGAACTTCTGGAAAGCAGATCTGATCAAGACAAATGGGGCCGAGTGTACTGGGCTTGAGTTTGATACGGTGCAGCGATAGAGGGTTTATTACACACGTGTAGCAATAGTCTGGTCGTCGTGGTGGATCTCGAGTGACCAGCTGAAATCATTCGACCACCGTCAACTACACCTGGGGATGTACAGCTCGTCAGCTTCACATAAATGCACAGGCACACAGCTATAGCTCAGATGCGTGCCTTAAAGCTACCGGGCCGTCAATGCCAGTCTAGCGCGAGAGACTGCTGCTGCCTTCTCGCTGGCGCATCTCAACTTCCAAATAACTCAGAGGCTTGCCTTGACACATGAAACATGCCATCATTTGCTCTGAAACGTAGACCGTTGCAGGACAAGCATCTCGCGGAGAAGGAGATTCACGCATCACACCCTTAGATGTCGGAGACACTGTTATTGCCATCATGAATGCGTTGCACAACTTAACAGCTCTGCTGAACACGACAGATGCAATGGCGCCTTGGAGCGCTCGTCGCGCGATACACGGTACCGGAGGAGGCTTTCAAGAGAAAGACACAATTTCTGCGAATTCAGACGATGAAGACAGTGCTGGCATACCTGCGCTCGTCAAGCGAAGTCTCATTGTCTTCACTGTCTTGTGCGCTTTCAGTTTTGCGGCAGTCGTATTGCGCTTGCATCACCGTCGGAAACGGCTCAAGAAACTAGGATCAGACGACTATCTCATTTCTCTTGCTTGGCTGTTGGCTGCTCTGGTTGGCGTTCTTAGTCACTACCGCGATGCTCAAGGTTTTGGTCAAGAGACTCCAACGTTTGATGAGCTCTCGTCGATCTTCAAGCAGCAATTTGTCTATATGCACGCCTTCTACATTTCTCTCGCACTGACTCAGGTGAGTGTGGCGATCAATTACCGTCGTCTAAGTCAAGGACTCATTCGCTGGCATACGATTGTTTGTAATATTCTCCTTTGCTACATCGTTGTCGGGTCCCTTGTGGAGATACTGGCCTATGACTTGCAGTGCCGGCCAATTCCCGCCTTCTGGAGACTACAGGACAGACCTAGTGCCAATTGTTATGGCAAGACAACCACAGCTACCCTAGTCATCTATGGTCCGCCACTCTTTCGCATCACGGCGGACATCGCTCTAATGATCTTGCCGATGCCAGTCATTTCAATGCTTCAGCTACCAAAAGCCCAGAAAGCTGCCGTTGTTGCAGTCTTGCTCTTGACATTGGTCGTCATACTTGCAAACCTCAAACGCCTGTCTCTGACTGAGCCAAATCAAGATACAACAGTTACACGCTTCCTAACAGTCACTCTCCCTTTGGTCCAAATATGGTCGTCTGTTGAAGTACATGCAGCTATTCTTTGTGCTTGTGGCGTTACTTTGCGCGCTCCATTTGTCGAAAGCTGGCAAAAGCTGCGAGCCAGAGTCCAAAGCGAGGCTCTCTACCCAAATCTTCCGTTCATGAAGCGTCGTGACAGGCAGCAAAGCGCATCTACAATGGACTCACAAGAATCAGCAGATTCTATTGGCATCGCAAAGCTGGCACTCGCACATGCACAGTCCAGAACGGCTATATCACAAGCACCCGAGCATCAAATAAGCATGGAGCAGATGCTCGTTCAAGCATAGGAATAATTTCTCTCTGAAGTCTCCTGAAACAAGATGTGACTGCAAACATGCTAGAGATTCAGCGTGTTTCAAAGCTGATCTTGGAAACACTATACTTGTGCTTGTTCCAAACATCCAAGCCTCAAGGGACAGGGACATCTTCTGACGCGCAATGCAGCACATCAGAGGACATTCTACCCAAAACTGCTTGGCACTCTTGGCTTGTACTCACATTATCTTTGTCATCCTGTGATGCTACCAGTCTTCTTGGCGCTGCTTACCACCACGACAGTTGGCCATCTCATCGTGGTGCAAGATCATGACGCGAGCAAGTTCCGTACACTTGTGAAAAGGAATGCCTTGAACTTGGCGGCGGATGACCGCCACATATCTCTCTGGAAGCCAGTCGATGGCAGTCGGGCCGGCTTGGACATCTCATCATCACGATCAAAATCAGTAAGGTCGATCGAGGTCAATGAAGCTCTGAAATCGCCAGCAATACCTCCAATCGAACTCGTCATTAGAGCCAACCCACCCGATGCAGCGGTCCATCCGCAATTACAGCAGCAACAAGAACTGAATCGGATCGCAAAGCGCTTTGGATACTCGAGACCAGTCGACATCATTGAGAAGCACCAGGAAGACCTTGTGAAACGTGGTGTCTCGACTTCTTTTTCAAAACGTGCAGCAAGCCTGACTGTTGTTGCTTCTCAGCCAGGCAAGACTCTTGGACAGCTTGCGATCGACCAGGATGGCAAAGATGTCACCTATTTCTCAACTATCAGGTTGGGTTCCAATTTGAAGCCCTTCAAGATGGTCATGGACACAGGCAGTAGCGACCTGTGGGTTCCTGCAGCAGACTGTAAGGACAAGGCTTGTCTGAATCATTCAACCTTTGGACCCGAGGACTCTGATACTTACAGAGCCTCAAAAACGGATTGGAAAATTGCTTATGGTTCCGGCGCAGCAATGGGCAACTTGGTACAAGACACAATGCAATTCGCAGGGCTTGCCCTTGGTCCGGTTACATTCGGAACCGCTTCACGCTTGACGAACTCCTTTGCAAACTTTCCAGCTGATGGCATTATGGGTCTTGGCGGTAGTAATTCATCGACACAGAAGATCCCAACAATCATGGACAATCTCATGACCGCAGGGCTTCTGGAGAGGAAGTTGTTTGGAGTGAACTTGAACAGAGCAGCGGATGAATCACGAGATGGGCTCATCAGTTTTGGCTCAATTGACGTCTCCAAGTTCGCTGGGCCCCTTGTCTCTGTGCCGAACGTGGCCAAGTCAGGCCTCTGGGAAGCCAAACTTGATGGCATCTCGGTCGGAGCTATGAAAATCACGATTCCAGCAGTGGCAACGGGAATTATTGACACTGGCACTACACTCTTGATTGCACCATCTCCAGTTGCAACAGGAATACATGCTGCCATACCAGACGCGCAGACAGATACGCAAGGTACTTTTGCTGTCCCCTGTGACACTGCTCTTCACATTTCTCTGGTCTTTGGTGGACAAGCTTTTCCCATCGGCCCTAAAGACTACATCGGGCACACCATTGAAGGTGTCAACAGTGTTCGACCGCTATGCTTGTCCAAGATATCTGGTCAGGTAGGTATTTCTCACGTTCTAAGCTTGAGCTAACTAAAGACTATCAAAGGTCCGAACACACTCCTTGTCGGCGATGGTGAGCCCTACTTCCTTCATGTCAGCCGACTAACAACAGTCTTCCTCAAAAATGTCTACTCTGTCTACGACTTTGACAAGAATGAGATTGGCTTTGGAGCAAAACCCTTGTAGATACAAAACATACAATAATATATGTGACTGTTGACAGGCAGCTTACGTCACATCGCGGACGCGTCGCGCTGACCACGATTTGAAATATCTATACTCACATACAAGTACAATCGCTGTCATGATGAATTCAGGTCAGGATTTTCAAATTTGTAGAGATGTCACTGGTCTTAAGGATTTCTTAAGACTCTCTCATTCGCTCGTGGACGACACCATTACACAGAATCTGAATAATCTCGTCTTACCGGTTCGCTTCGACCCGACATCAACTGGCACGCCAAAAGCTGGCGAGAGACGCCTCTTGCGTACACCCATCGACGAAGGGTCATGCAATACCTTGGTTGATGCCGTATTCCGCAATTGGGAAGGTCGCTCTCACACTATCGACCGCTGTCTGCAGTTCGCAGATGCCAACGTGGCGAAACTCAACAACGTTGTGCACGCAAATACAGACCAACAAAACATACGCGAGCTGAACAAGCAAAGGCGTCTCGATCCATATGCCGGCAGGACTGAGCTGGAAGAGCCAATGCTTACACGGGTTTTGAAATCTGAGCAATCCACGGAGGCAATCATCCGTGATAGAACTTGGCGGATATTGAGAAATCGATGTCAGGCACTAAGTAGGCTACCTCAGACTTGGGAAACAGCCTTTGTTGACTGGCAAACAAATCATGCGACTCCGGCAAATGCTGCTTCGACTTGATCACCTCTTATGCGATCACCAGGACGGCAGGATTTGCTTTTCTCCGCTCACATCTGCATCACAATCTCTGATCGAGCTTGATGATGAAGTGGCGTTGGTCTCTCCTTTCGCAGCCTCTCTTTGCACCTATGAGCGCTGCTGGCTCGATACTGCCTTCACAGCGGCGGACGGCCAAGCCTTCTGAGCGTGATTCCCAGACGTCAGGCCCTCGACCAACAGCATCCTACATCGCATCAGACATCAATACTACAGCTCAAGATGTGGTGGAAGCTAGGCTCCGCATATGTGCTCAGATTGCGCGACGGCTCCTTGCACAGCTGTTTACCGAGCTTGAACGACACGGTCTGCTTCAAGATTACCTTGGCTACCCCTACCGATCTTCCGCAATGGAGTCAGCATGGGATTTTGACTTGCTACCAGGCTCATGCAGTTTCGTGCATATCGATCGGAAGCCTGAGGAGCACGGTGCTTTTGTCGTTGGCCGTCACAAAGAGCTCTGGAAAGACTCTCTGCGCCTTTTGAAGAGGGATTTAGAAGCACGCGGGTTCTTCGTTCGCAAGCTGTGCTTCCAAGAGGAACTCATTCGCTTCGGAGACGGAAGATTCGCTCGGGGAATTGGTCTTGAGTGGTCCCTGGAATGCCGCACATGACTCCTGTTTCAAGTACTGTTCTTTGATGTGCACCTGTGCGCTGACACTACAATTTGGTCTCATCTAGGCGAGTGCGCTTGGACCTTCCTTCTGACATGACGTGCTCCTCGAGTTTCGAGGATCCCTGAATCTCAAACTTGTGCGACATGATTGTCGCCTCTTGATCAGTAGAACTACAAGGCCATGCCGCGCAATTGCTTCATTTCGACATCTGACAGACATCCTCTAAGCGATCTTCAATCATGCGAGCCAAGCGAGCCTTTATGTTGTTGCACTTGTGCGGACTAACTTGTGCGCTGCCAGTACCGACGTACGGCAGCCTTGCACGATCCAAATTATTCGATTCCACAAGCTCCTCTGCTGCAGTGCTAGGCAATCTTTTGAGCAAGGCACTTGAGCCGCCCTCGAACACTATTGCAAAGTTGCTCGACATGCTCGCCCCTTTGTCGGCGGCAAGCAAGTCTCCGTCGGCCCAAACGAAAGCCTTCAACAGTAACAAAGTCGCGGATGCGACTGGTTCAGGTGCTGCTGCAGCTGCTGCTCTATCAGAAGTCAATGATGACCGCAACACTATCGTCATTCCAGTCATTGCGTCCGTTGACCAGAATGGTGTAGCCACAGCCAGAGCGCTCAACGGCATTGAGATTCCGAATCGCGCAACACCAGGTGGCTCCAAGCCTGTGGCCGTACAGGCACAACAACCTCAACCCCAGCCTCAGCCAGTGCCAAGTCGTGTTCCAGCCACTAAGGCGAGCTTCAGTCCTGTGCCTCAAAAGGCTGTGCCCCCTGCTAACGCGGTCGGCATCGATGGAATATTGGCATCTGCCACTGCCCCTAGTTCAGTTGATGATGGAGATGATGGAGATGATGCGGCAGGAGCACTTCAAACAGCTGGACCAATCAATGCGCCAAGTACTCCAAACGTCGCTGCCGGTGCACCGAGCCTGGCGGATGTGGCAGCTTCTAATGGGTTCGCTATTGTTCCCGTCAAGGCTGGCGATGTGACAGGCATTGCTTTTATTCCCATGTCATCAGGCAATACACAAAGTTCTGCGTCGTCAACGCAGAGTGCTCCGCTGACTGTCGGTCTGGCAGCTCAGCCGAAAGCCTTGATTGGCAATGCCACGGCTAAGGCTGCTGAAGGTCCGAATGTCGGGACACCGCAAACAGGCTCGCAGAGCCCGACTACTCTTGAGAATGGCTCTCGAGTCTTGAACAAGACTCCACTTGGGTCTGGCCACATGGGCACAGGTGTTAGCGATGCGCGCCGACAGGGCGCTGTGAACCCGGTCGGTTCTTTGAAGGACTCAAATGATTTGATTGAGACTGGAATTCCCGCTGCCATCCCTTCCTCAGCGGCTGCGCGCAGAAACAATGTTTTCGGAGATCCTGCCTCTACCAGCAATGTCATCGTCGATGGCAATACCGGCGCAATGTTTGATGATGGATCACCCTTTGTCACTGTGGTCGGCAGCAACAATGGCCTGCTTGGATCACAAGGTGTTTCACCGAATATATTTCCAGCGAACGGCAATGCTCAACCAGGCCTTGCAGGGTTTTCGAATCCGCTAGCCGCTACAGATCAATTTTCAGGGTCTGGGGGGCAAGTACTGGACCCGACGTCCAATGGCTTCACAAATGGCATCTCGCAGTCTGGCGTTGGCTTGCCTGCTGGTCAGACCGGATCTGGGTCGTCCAATCCTGGCCTCTCCAACCAGCCGTTTGCTTCTAGCCAGACAAATAACCCTGCGCTTGCCAATGGCAATCAAATAGCTGGGCAGGCGGCTACAAGCTCTTCAATTATTCCCGGGCAGCCGATCATTCCAGTGGGACAGAACGGCTTCAACACTGGTCTATTTGCATAGCTTTGCCTCGTCTCAAGTTATCTTTACAAGCGAATACGTTTCATCCCTGAACCGCGTTCCACTGTGGCTGTCGCAATCCGCCATCACGGCTGGACGCTTGAAGCACCTTGTGTTTGACACTTCCCCCAAACCGTTGAGACTCCCCATTATGATCTTGCAACATGAAGTTTACTGCTCTCTTTTTGACATGGTTCTTTCATGCTTCTGTGTTGTGTCAGTCGCTCCAGGGTTATATGCCCGGCTTAACGCTCCCTGCGACCGATCCTGCATCTGCCCAATATGGTGGTGTTTTGCCACAGCAGCAGCAACCGCAGCCCGCCCTTTTGCCACCGCAAGTCAGCCCTCAAAGTTCATTCAGCGGAAATGGGCTCGGAGGGGGGCTTCAAGGTATATCTGCTGGGTCAATACTCCCGAACGGTCTACCGCAAAATCTGCCGGGGCCTCCAGCTGGCGTGGCACTCCCAAATGGTGTACCGCAATCACTGCCGGGAGCTCCTCAGCTGCGATCTGGTGGTTTCCAAATCATGCTTCCAAGCGGTAAGCCCTGAAAAGTATACTCATCAGCTGACATTAGGTGAAAACGCTATCCAGTCAGTGGGACCGCTGCAACGGCTCCCTGCTGGAGCTCGGATGACATTCCTCTCGCAAGTCGCCCTGCAGGTCAACAGTGGACAACTGTTGTGTACTGCTACGGCTCTCTCGGGCGGCGGGCAGCTTACAATGAGGAGTGGTGATAGACATGTGTTCAACGCAGGCCAGCTGTGCATGTGCAGTGCAAGAGATAATGTCTTAATTAGCACAGCATAATGACATGACGAATGCACAAAATCTGCATGATGCATACATACTTATGTCCCAAGCATGCTGGCTCACTGCAATTTGTGATACTCATAGAAGTCCAAAGGCCACAATCAACTTATACAACTGCCCGGCCATGAAGGACGGGGCTTCCTACCTATCACTGTTTAGATTTGAAGTCAGTTTGAGCCTTCTGGAAGGAATCCTCGAGCTTGTCCGTCTCGGCCCGCAATTTGGGAGCAAAATCCGGGGTAGATCCGGCCTCTAGCTTCCTGCCGAGGCTGAGGGTGTTGACGACCAGTTTGTCCAATGCTGTCGAGACCTTTGGTCGCAAGGCATTGCTGAATGTCTTTTTCTTCGAGACGATCGAATCGAGTGTCTCTTGAATAACGGGCTCAGTATCGATAATCGCTTGTAGTACTGGCTGCGCTTTGACAGCATCCGTCAACTGAACACTTTCTGCATCGTCGTCCATACGCGCGATGGCAGTATTGACCGTTTTGGAAGCTGTGTTGATGGCAGACACACCGCTGAGCCCTCCATTATAGGCACTGACTGCCTTTGTCATGGCTTTCAGACTTGTCTGTAGAGTGCTCAAATCGCTAACAAGCCCTTCTGGCGTAGGTTCTCGTACTGCATCAGTCTCGACGGGTGCAGCTAAAGTGTATGAGCAAGCAAAGATGGTAAGTAGTTGTTGGACGAGCATCCCGAACTCTGAGGGATCCATTCTGGGGCTTCGTCCATCTTGTACTAGCGATAGAAACATCAAACATACAACGAAACCTCTGATGCAACTGATGTTTCGTCTGACATCGTTGACGCGGCGTCTGTTATTGTTTGCGGCGTTTCCCCAAACGACGCTGTTTCTGCAAAGTCTGTTGCTGTTTGTGGCGTCTCCAAATGCAAATTGAGCCCTCAGGAAATGCTGCAACATCCTGGACTGGTGGTTGAGCCCATGAATTCACGTTCCTCAGCCGGCGCTTTTCCCCAGACGCTTGGGACAAGAGTGTCACGCGTGGACATTGTATAATCAATCAGATTGCGACATGCCTCGCTTGTGGCAATACACGGTCGATCGAACTCTTCTTTCAGTGTGGCGACCTGTCTTTGAACTGATCGCAAACGCAGTTGAAGTAAGCCTTCTATCTCGCTCTCAGGACCAGCGACGGCCGATGGATAATGTTGGGGACTAGCTTGCTGTTGTTGTTGCAACGAGGTTAATCTTGCTAGATCTGGCGGAGGTTGTCGAACATCTCTAGAAATCGCATACTTTGCGAGCGATGACACAGGAGCGTCGCTGCCAAATAGCTGCTGCCGCCTCACAGCTATTTGGGGTACTCGACTACGCTTGGCTGTCCCATCGCCGCCTTTACCTGGAGATGTTTCGGCTGTGATTTTGACGACAAGCTGTGGAGCGCTGAAAGACATCAGATCAGGCGCGTCGTATGGAAGACCTTGAGTGCTCGTGACCTCCGACTTCTCTATACGAACGACGTCGTGATGCAGTCAATTTGTTTCGCTCTGAGATATTATAGTTTCAGTGCTGATGTTTCGTGATGTGTAGTCTCTGTCTGTATGTAGTGTCTGACACCGATCCATTGCTGCCATGACAGCCATCAGAGTCTCGAAGCTTCAAAATTCCCCTTTTGAGACGTCAAGAATACCCGATTCCTGGGAATACCTGAAGCGGCAGACATGAGACGACTTCCTCAATTCGAAGCACTGATTGCATATCATGAATTCCAAGACCAAGTTACAAGCTTTAGCAAGGCATATATACTCGTGTCCTTGCTCAACTTGACCATAGAGTGATCAGCCGCCGCAGCAGGCCCGCAATTCAAATGATCTGCAGGCGCTTTCGTCAAAGGGGTCAGTTAATCGTACTTGAAGTGATTGTTGGCGATCCAGACACGGCCATAACTTTCTGTTGAGCTCCTGAGATACGACACTTTGCACTCCATAACTTTCAGCAGCCACGACGCGATGCCATCCTTTTCATCGTCTTCACAAATTGACATGTCATAATAAAAGTAAGGGTCAGGCCTTATCGACAGCATCTCAATGGTCTATCCGACTGACACAGGAGCGAGCGCTTGATCATGACTACCTAGCTGGTGCGTCATCGTGTTGTCTACAAATTTCATCGCGTCGCAAAGATGCAAATTTCTACAACGACGTACGCAAGAAAAATAGCCATAGCCGGCTAAAGCACAAGCTACCATAGCCTGCTAAGTAGCCCATTTAGTACTACCAGGAAGCTTGTGAACTCGACTCACTAGCAAAGACTCATGGCTTCGCTTCTTGTGGATCTTTTACGCTGCGCTCTGAAGCCTCCGAGAGGATGCCTGCTCGCTATGCATGCTCGTACGCAAAATCCGCTTGCAGTCGCACATAGGGGATCTATGGCTCTTCATTCGAGCATCCGACGCTATAGCATGCCCACGCGCAAGTCACTGCCCTTTCTTGCTGAAGACCAGCAACCCAGCCGAGGAGAGCGAGTCTTTGTCGCAATGAGTGGCGGGGTTGACAGCTCTGTTGCAGCTGCCTTGCTCAAGCAGCAAGGGTTCGACGTGACAGGTATCTTTATGCACAATTGGCAGGATGATAGCAAGTCACCTGGTGGCTGCAGCTCCCAAAAAGATTGGCGTGACGTACAAAAAGTAGGAGATCACCTCAGGATCCCTATAGTCCGAGTCGATTTAAGCAAAGACTACTGGGTTCGCGTCTTCGAACCAGCATTGCGACAATTTGAACAAGGTGCGACGCCTAATCCTGATGTTGCTTGCAATTCCGAGGTGAAGTTCGGTGTTCTGCAAGAGGAGATTGCCAAACGGCGCTTAGTGAGTGCCGGCGAACGGTGGTGGTTCGCCACAGGCCATTACGCGCGAGCTGTCTTCGACTTCCGAGAGGGCAAAACACATTTAGTCAGGCCAGCGGACAGCAGTAAAGATCAAACATACTTTTTGTCGACCATCTCACAGGAAGCGCTATCAAGAACGTGCTTTCCGCTTGGACACCATACAAAGAACCAAGTCAGGGCCCTTGCAAAAGATTTCGGCTTACATGTCGCTAAGAAACCAGATTCACAGGGACTGTGTTTTGTATCACCGGAAACGAGTCGCTTTCGCGACTTCCTGTCATCTTTTTTGAAGCGCAGTGAGGTTAAGTACGTCGATACTCAAGGGAACTTGCTCTTGACTGCGAACACTGGACTTTGGTCAGCTACAATTGGAGAGAGGTCTGGTGTCCAACTAGACCAGGGAACACCGCACTTGCAGGGCAAGTGGTTCGTCGCAGAAAAAGACGTGGAGCAGGCGACAATCACTCTCGTGAAGGGCGCAGAGCATCCCAAATTGTACAAGATGGGTGCTGTTTCATCAGATTGGTCGTGGAGCAACTATCCTGGACTACCCGAAAATCTCTGCGTGCAGCTGCGACATCTACAGGAGCCAGTGCCTTGCATTGTACATGACTATGGTTCAGGCAAAGTTGGCGTATTCTTCCAAACGCCGCAACGCAGTGTTGTGCCTGGCCAGCACCTATCTGTGTACTCTGGCGATGTCTGTCTAGGCGGAGGCACTATTCTCTACAGTATTGAAGGCATGCGCGACGTGATTGAAGCTCTCAATGCGAGCCGTTGGGATAGTTTGCTGGCAAACTGACGTGTTGGTCCGTCTCAGCTGCTCTCATTTGCTGCAATACTTCAAGCAGACACAATTTTGGTTTCAGCATGGCAGCTAGACATGTTTCACACTGGAGCTTAAAAATGGGTCATGGCCATACACAACCGACCAATGACTTGGCGACGCGACACAGCACTTTTGCTTGGACCAATCTTGTTGCTGTTCTGGTTCTACAGTACTCGACTACGCATCATCGACATTTCTTTGATCGAGCCATCAACGGTAGCGTCCAACACACCCTCTTCCGTGGTCGAGAATGACAACTTACTTTTGGTCAACGTCTGGATCGGATCTCCCATGCCAGATTATTTCCCTGAGTTCATGCGGCGAATCAGTCTAAATCCGAGTCTGAGTTTCTTGATGGTATCGACGTATGATACGCCAGAATTCTGTCCTCGACGGGGCCAGTCCGTTTATTTCCAAGACACACGGCATCGCGTTTATTGTGCAGAGATGGAAGATATCATCCACGACGCGGCGCACGCAATGTGCAGAGACTGGGAATGCAGCGACAGAGATGAATTTTATCGTGTTCGACGTCACCTCGCCGACTATGTACAAATTGATGGTCAGGCATGGAACAATCTCAAGCCTTTATATCCGATTTTGTTCGGCCACCTGTTTAGGTCGCACTTTGAGCAGCACTTTTCGCACTGGTTTCGAATTGATCTGGACGTCTTTCTCGGGCGCTGGGACCTGTTATTTCCCAAAAGCGCGTTGGCGTACGATGTCATCACGTTTTCATCCGGTGGGCAAGCTAGCTGGACGCACATTTGGTTGAAGGGCTACCTCACTGGCTTCCGGAATGAGCCTCGTGTTGCCCGGCAATGGCTTCGAATGCACATGTTTGCAAATCCTGATCGATTCTGTCGGGCTTTCAACAGGCACACCTTTGATCGTATTCAGCGGCAAGGTGCTGCGGCAGACGAGGGTGCACAAACAATAGCCTTTATGCGAGATGCGCCATTATCGGATGATCTTAGCTGGGTCGTTCTACCTGGACTTCTCGCCGTTGATCTAGACTTGGAGGCGGATCCGAGTGCAATTGCCTTGGCCCACTTGGACATCCTCAGAGTTCCTGCAAGGTCTACAAGGAAGACTATCGAAGCGCTCACACTATTACCTGCATTCTCCGATGAGCCTGGTGTACGTGTTGGCATGGGCCAGCAGCTTCAGCTCACTCAAAAGTGTCAGATGTCGTGGCTGGCCCCTCAAGACCGGTTGTGCATCAAGAGGCCACCCAAGCACACTGCAATCAGTCGCATTCTCGACGCAGGCTTACAAGTACAAATTGCAAGAGATCGTCGAAGCGGATCAACGCCGAGCGAAATTACTGCCTCAGTCTTTCCAAGTCGTGGTCTTGGGTATGGCACGCACATCTTGGCCTACCATTTTCAAGCCTCGAAGAACCAAGGCTTGAATTATGGCCAACAGCAGGCTACAGACGAGATCCTTGTGGTTGGCAAGACTTTTGCGAGTCAGAGATGGTGGCTGGACCATGTAGATGCGCATGGAAGACGTCTTCGCAGGTACGGGGATTCTGTTGCTCCCTTGACGGAGCTGCGTGACTGACAGGTACTAGATGCCTTGACCCACCCCAGCCGAACGAGAAGAGATGGCAACCATACCGTACATGGCCGTCATCGGGAGCTTGATGTAGCTCTTGACCGCAACACGACCAGATTTGGCACAATCCATGGGTGTCCTCAATCGCTTCATGGCAAAGCCGAGCTATGAACATTGGCGGGCAGCGAAGCAAGTCCTACGCAATGTACAGCACACGAAGAACGTAGGTCTTGTCTTCAAGAACGGCGACTTGGAGTGCACGTTTCTTCAGATTCCGACTATGCTGGCGAGATTGGCAACAGCAAGTCAGCCACTGGCTACATCGTCATGCTTAGCCCGAATTGCATTTCTTGGAGCAGTCGGAAGCAAGAGGTCATTGCGCAGTCTATCACGGAGACGGCATATATCGGGCTGGCCAACGCGACAAAGGAGCTTGAATGGGTCAAAGTCATCATGCAACATCTACTGCGCGACTTCAGTGCCACCGACGCGCGATTGACATCGCATGTCCATGGCGACAAACAAGGTGCTATTGCCTTGGCAAATGATGCTCGTTTACATACTCGCACGAAGCACATACGGACGAAATATCATTTTGTGCGAGACTGTGTACGGCGTGCTCGCATGTCACTCGGATACGTTACCACTGGAGACATGATTGCAGATCTGACAACCAAAGCACTAAGTCGGCTGATGTCGCAAAAGTTTATGGCAATGCTCGGTCTTCGTCGCAAGCCTTGTTAGACTCATGGACGACAATGAACTAGGTGGACGTTGATTGTTTCAGGATTCCATTGATGATGCAACGGTCAGGGGGTTCAGCTGACACGCTGGCAAGTGGAGGATACAAATAGAGCAGGTGCGCTGCCCCTTATTCTAGTAAACTCTAAAGCAAGCAGACGCGTCTACGGTCTCATCTTGACAGCTACACCTGTTTCACGTTGAAGCTTAAGTGACGGGTTTCGAGCCATATACAACTGATCAATGATTCGGCGACGCGACGCAGCACTTTTACTTGGACCAATCTTGTTGCTATTCTCCTTCTACAATACTCAACCACGCCTCATCGACATTTCTTTCTTCAAACCACCAAGGGTAGCATCCTATACACCTTCTTTCGTAGTCAAGAATGGCAATGTGCTTTTGGTCAACGTCTGGACTGGATCTCCCATGCCAGATTATTTTCCTGAATTCATGCGGCGAATCAGTCTAAATCCGAGTCTGAGCTTCCTACTGGTTTCGACGTATGATACGCCAGAATTCTGTCCTCGACAGGGCCAGTCTGTGTATTTTCAAGATACACGGCATCGTGTCTATTGTGCAGAAATGGAAGATATCATCCACGACGCGGCGGAAGCAATGTGCAGAGACTGGCAATGCACTGGCAAAGATGAACTAGATCGTGTTCGACGCCACCTCGCCGACTATGTTCAAACTGGTGGTGCGACATGGAACAATCTCAAGCCTTTATATCCGACCTTGTTCGGCCACCTGTTTAGGTCGCAGTTTGAGCAGCATTTTTCGCACTGGTTTCGAATTGATCTGGACGTCTTTGTCGGGCGCTGGGACCTTTTGTTTCCCAAGAGCGCGTTAGCGTACGATGTCATCACATTTTCATCCGGTGGGCAAGCTAGCTGGACGCACATTTGGTTGAAGGGCTACCTCACTGGGTTCCGGAACGAGCCTCGTGTTGCTCGACAGTGGCTTCGAATGCACATATTTGCAAGTCCTGATCGGTTCTGTCTGACTTTTGACAGACACACCTTTGAGCGGCATTATCTGGCGGCAGATGAGGGCGCACAAACAGTAGCCTTCATGCGAGATGCGCCATCATCGGATGATGTGAGCTGGATCGTTCTACCTGGACTTCTCGCCGTTGATCTGGACTTGGCCGCGAACCCGAGTGCAATCGCTCTGACCCGGTCGGACATCATCAGAGTCCCTGCGAATTCCACAAGGAAGACCATCGAAGCGCTGGCATCGTTACCTGCATTCTCTGACGAGCCTGGTGTACGCGTTGGCGTTGGCCAGCAGCTTCAGCTCACTCAAAAGTGCCAGATGTCGTGGATGCCCCCTCAAGACCGATTGTGCATCAAGAGGCCACCGAACGACACTGCCATCAGTCGCATTCTCGACGCAGGCTTACAAGTACAAATTGCTAGAAGTCGTCGAAACGGGTCGTCGCCGAGCGTAATTACAGCCTCAGTCTTCCCAAGCCGTGGTTCAGGGTATGGCACGCACATCTTGGCCTACCATTTTCAAGACTCGAAGAAACAAGGCTTGAATTATAGCCAACAGCAGGCTTCAGACGAGATCCTTGTGGTTGGCAAGGCTTTTGAGAGTCAGAGATGGTGGCTGGACCATGTAGATGCAAGTGGAAAACGTCTTCGCAATTATGGGGATTCTGTTAACTCCTCGACGGAGCTGCGTGACTGACAGGTAGTATGCGCCTTGCACCAGGCAGGCAGGTCACTACTTTAATGTACATTGGTGACCACTGACGTGACTAGATGGGCTGACATTTGTGTGGGGCCGTCGGCGGCTCCACTTCGGCTGACAAGTTGACAGCTCACCAGCAAAACCAAATAGACAGACATAGATAGACACAGCATCCCTCTCCACGAATCAAGCATAGCTACTAGGCAGATATGAGTCTCGCCAAACGAGTCAAGTTCCTCATCTATTGCGTCAAGCAGCTGCCATTTGTCTTTTACTCGACCTTCCACTACTTCCTCCTGTCATCATTCCGCGATGCAAAGACCAGGCAGGAGCTCGCAGACTTGTCATTACGCATACACCTCGTGACACAAGTCATCAAGAAGTCCACTGAAGACGTTGATACAGTGACGCTAGAGCAAACACAGGGACTTCTTGGCGGGCCGCAGCCACCACGCAAACATGAAATTGCCGTTCCAGTCAAAATCACAAGCCAACAGCCAGCGGAGATTGAAGCAATGGTTGATGCTGCTGTGCTTGGAACCTGTCCCGAAGGAATAGACAAGCAACAATTACCCAAAAGCGTCTTTGCTGAGTGCAAGGCTGAATGGCAAGGGACGCGGTTGAACGACACGAACACCTACGAAAGTTATCTTGACGGCTGCAAAGACAAGGAGACTGTTCTATTGTACTTCCACGGTGGTGGGTTTATGTTTGGTACAGAAGAAGGCCATCGGTCGCTTGTAGCGCGCCTACAGAATCGTTTTCAGGGACGTGCGCTGTCTGTGCGGTATCGTCTTTCACCGCAAAATCAATTCCCGAGTGCATTGACAGACGCGCTTGCAGCATATCAGTATCTCTTGCATCCACCAGCCGATGCTGTGCATCAAGCGGTTTCTGCTAATCAGATCGTACTGGGCGGAGATTCGGCCGGTGGCAATTTGGCTATTGCCCTGTACACATTGCTTGTGCAGCAAAAGCAGCCTCTCCCTGCTGGACTTGTACTCATCTCGCCTTGGCTTGACCTGACACATTCCTTCCCGAGCTGTAGGACAAAGGAGCACGACTATCTGCCACCCATGTACCCTCGCGAGGCTGGAACACTGTTGAAACAGCACAGAGATTCGCCAAGCTGGCCTTTACAGGGGCGTACACGACAGGTATATACGAGTGATGAGCTGCTATTGCATCCGCTGGTATCACCCGTCCTCGTTCCTGAGCTGTGGAAGCGGCTGCAAGCGTCACCGAGGCTTTGCATTCAGATGGGGAGCCAGGAAGTTCTGCTCGATGAGAATCGCGACTTTGCTCGTGCGCTGACAGAGGTGAGTGACTGTCTGCTTTACGATGAGTACAGGTCCATGCCTCATGTCTTTCAAGTCTTTGGCGGCCAGCATAAGTCTGCCCTTGTGTCGCTTGATATCATGGCCAATTTCATCAAGCGGGCGACACTTGGCCAAGCGAGCGGTTCAGCTTTGTTCATGAGGGCACTACCGGATGTGATGGAATCACTTTATCATGACACGACATTACTGGCTGTGCGTAGTCTAGAGGAGAAGCAACAACAGATGCGAGCAGCCATTGCTGAGGCTGAAGCCCATAGACATCGCATGCTCGACCACAAGATCAGGCAGGCGCGGTTGTAATATGCGTTGACCTCGTTTTCATACCTACATAATGATACACTCCTTCTTGCCGCGCTTTGCAGATCTAGGCGGTTGATTTGGCACAGTGTCCTTGATCTGCCGCTGAGGCTGCATTGCTTGTTGTGTATGTCCTTGGAGTCCGGCATTGGCTCCTTGATGTGATGACTGCTGTTGTTGCTCTACTTGTTGTTGCTGTCGTCTCTGATGATCCCGTTCACGTCGGGCATAGTTTGCTTGCTCCTCATCCTGGAGTCGCTGTGCGACCGCCAAGTCGTCTTCTTCTTGCAGTGCTCTTGCGTACGCAGCATCTTCACTACCTTCTTGATGAGCTGGCGCGGGAGAAGGAGCTTGTTGGCCAAAAGCGTCCTCTTTGCGCGAGGACGACAGTACATCTCGAGGGACAAAGTCACTTGACAGCATGACCGAAGCCTCCCCCTGCGTCAATGATTCCCAGACAACATCGTCACCAGTGTGTGCATAGCCTGCATCCGAGACTAGACAAAAGAGACCATCCGACTCAAAGTGCTTGAGAAGCAGACTGAAGTGGGAGTTGTAGAAGAGGATGCGCAATTCCCCTGATTGCATACTCTCCCTTAACGCTTGCAGTCCAAATGCAGTCATACACGTTGCATGCGTATCAAACCACTGTTGAAGCAAGAGCGCCTGCTCGCCTTCTGGAGTCTGTGACTCGATATTGTTCAGGACAAATGCCTGAGCTGCCTCGTAGCCCTGTGCCCCTGGGCCATCTGTGAGAAGCTTGTAGGCATCTGACTCGGTCTCTGGGTCAGGCAGCCATGCATGAACCAATTGAGCCTCAAACGCCGCCATGATTTCTGGACCCTCTTTGAAAGCTGAGCTTGCATGAAACTGCGGGTTGACATCGAGCCCTTTGTGAAGATTGCCAAGTTTTGCAATCATGGTGAGATCGCTTGATTCTTGTTGTAAGAGATGGTCAGCAAGCAGCTGTGTCAAGTCGTCAGCTGCCAGCAGTCCACTTCTAGGGAGACGTAGTGAACCCGTCAAGGAGAGAAAGTTGGCGATGCTAAGAATTGGGCAGGGGCCATTTGCTGCTTGGCAGAGGATGGGCACGCGTTCGCCAAGAAAGGTGATACATTTGACGCGATAAGATGTAGAGGAGGGTCTACGTGAAGGAAGTCTTGGCGCAGATGCAGTGTTTGTCCTTTCAGGCTGGCTTTGTGCTTCATTGGCCATGTTCCCAGAGTGGTCGTCATGTTCAGATAGCTTAACTCCGATTTCGTCCGGCTGGCCTTGTAACCCAAGTGCTGGCGTACTTGGCGCAGAAGGCTCAGAATCATGGAGCGAAACAGAGGCAAGAGCAGACGCACTCATCTGGCTGCTTCTGCGTCGTGATGATTTGCGTGGCATAGGTGGCGCTGGTAGCTCTTGCATAGCAGCATCGGAAAGCATAGTGGACGCGGCTAATTCAGCAGGCCAAAGCGCAGAGGCCTTCTCTCAAGCAGCGAGGCAGGATCACGTCTTCTTTATAGCTTTCTCTCTGAGCAGATATGGAAGTGGACTCGCCAAGTCTTTGTGTTTGTCGCTCTCTTGGCGCGCCGGCTGAGCAAGAGAGCACACAGTCACAAAGCAGCACAGCAGCCAGCCAGCCTGTAGCATTGGGATTATCTACCTAGCACACATCGGACAAAGCCTTCTGTTCCCCCGCTTTAGAAGCCAAGACGCTGGACCTTCTCGAGCACTGCATCGTACTCGACCTCCGAGGAGTCTGTGGCCTGCACTTCGATGCCGACGCCGTTGAGTGCACGGCGGATTGTGTCCTTGCTCGAGGCAGACACCATCTTGCTCTTCACCTTGGCCGTGTCTGGTGCCCAAAAGATGAAGACGAGCTTGGAACGCACGCCGTCGCCGCCCTTTTCGTACTTGACATCGTACACGGCATAACGGCACTCATTCTCCGGCAGCTTGGCAGTGAAGTCCTCCCAGTCGCCGCTGTCGGACTTGTGCTCTACAACAATCTCGGTGTTGTTGCTGTTGAAGGTGTAGATGACATAGCGCAAGGTCTTGCCTGTAGAAGCCGAGTTAGCATGTTTATATGGATGTGATTTTGTTTTTGTACGCACCAAGTTTGAGCTCGTTGAAGGCTTTGACGCACTCGTCGCTGAGGATGACACCGGATGCGGGCTATAGATGTTAGCCATGGGCCGTGTGCAGAGTAGGAAGGCGGCCATGCATACCATGCTTTGCTCCTCTTGTGGTTGTTGTCTTGTGGGTTGATTTGGTGTTTGGGCGTCAGAGGTGAAGGAGCAGCAACCGGGAAGAAGTAGCTAGGAGCTATAGGTCTGGTAGCTATAGGTGTAGTACCAGGCAATCTCAGGCAGCAGTGGTATTCTCATAGACACAGTACACGCATCATGCACTGCTGCCTCTATCTCCGTCTCTCCTACACAGTCCGCAACATCAAACTCCAGCCAAATCAGCACGTCACGCCCTCGGTGGCCTTCGTGTTGAGCAAGAGAGCCACAATCAGAATGTACAGACCAAGCACCTCGCTGAAGATGAGGATGAGAATCATACCCACAAAGAGACGCGGCTGCTGGGCAACACCGCGCACACCGGCATCACCAACAATGCCAATCGCAAATCCAGCTGCAAGACCAGCAAGACCCACAGACAGACCTGCACCCAGCTGAATGAAGCCCGTGTACAGAGCTTGTTGCTGAGCAAGACCATCCGACACGAGCACAGACACCACGAGTCCATAAATGGCAATAATACCAGCCATGACAACAGGCACCACACACTTCATAATCTGGATTAATTAGCTTTCAACCATTTCAAGTCGTAATAGTGAGCGTACCAAGTCAGGTCTGAGGACACCCATCGCAGAGATACCAACGCCTAAGAGTGTTAGCCATGCACACTCTATTGTCTAGAAGAGGAAAGCATACCAGACTTGGCGGTGCCGTAAGCTGCGCCGAAGCAGGAAAAGACAATGGCAGCCGTACAACCCATGGCGCCAAAGAAGGGAGCATAGACAGGGCAGAGATCAGTCGACATGGTGATTTGCTTTGCTGTTGTCTACTGAAGTACGAGACCTTCGCTGTGCAGAAGCTGAGCGCGGTCGTCTCAAGAGCGAAAGATGACGATGGGAGTTAGGGTTAGGCGACCAACATAGAGTACCAGATTTGCTGTAGATGAGTTATAAAATAGCTGCTATATGCTACGGCAGATCCATGTGTACATCCACATCAGAGATTATACCCTCGCCCATTCGCAGAATCTCATCAAGCGTGCCCTGGATGTTCAGCTTGACCTGCAGTGAATCGCCCTCAGACTTGACGGGCATGGCATTGAAGCCAAGGTTTACCCGGAATCGCCACTGCGTCGTAGGATCACGCAGCTCGGGTCTGAGCATCAATCCAATTGCATGACCATCACCACCAAAGACCAGAAATGTATCACCAAAGAGTGCTTCAAGGTCATCAACAAAAAGCTTGTTGACTGGGTTCTCGCTGGAAATGTTCTTGTACACTTTTCCATGCTTGAGCTTCAGCACAATATCAAAGTCTGTCAGTGGCGTCTTGAACAGGTCGGCACCATGCTCACCCAATAAGTCAAAGGACGCTCTTGCAAGCTGCGTCATACGAAGAGCAGCAACCCGATCAACTTGAATATCGGTGGCCAAATCGTAAGCCCCATAAGCCAGCAGGCCTTTCAGCTGCATTGCAGGATCCGAATGCCGTATCTGCTTGAAGCGCTCTTGTAATGCATCACGCTGGGCTTGCGTCAGACTTTGATCAAGCTCCGCAACAACAGGCTCCTGCCGCCAATCCCAGTGAGCAAGGAACTGAATGACACGGAAGAAGCTCGAAAAGAGTGATTTGGGCTCTGCAAATGGGCTGATTTCGCTACTGAGAGCGTGAGCAGCCAAAAGCTCAATCAGATGCTGTGGAAAGTGACGTGACAACAAGTGCGCCGACACCCATCTGCTCAAAAGGCGAACCGTGCTGGCAAACATGGGGTGCTTCGAAGCGACATTCGCTATGCTCTGACGATGTAGCGTCGGAGTGACATACAGTGATTTGTAATCCCGCATAGCATCCATGTATCTGGTCTTGTCCGGCTGTGCTTTTTTCGACTCATTCTCGAGCAGTGTGTATTCTCGATCGAATTGAACCCGCAAGTTATAGAGGCTGCCAGATTCTGCTTGCACTTGCAGGAAGGACAAGTTACTGAGAGATTCTCCGTTGTAAAGAGTCACCTTGCTTTGTTCCAACCCGACTTGACATCGCACGACGCCCGGAATGGCCGAGAAACTTCGTTGACAACTGAGGAGCAAAGCAATCTTTGTTCGTTGGATAGCAGGAATGTGATCAGGCCAGCGAGCGCTCGACTCAAAGACAATGACACCGTCAAGTGTCGCGTGCGGCCCAAATGCAGACGATGTCCTTGATACTGTGGTGATGCGCAATGGCAGATCCTCAGCTTCTCGTGCCAGGCGGGCAATCTCTTCAAATTCTGCCATGCGCTGTTGTGCAATTTGGGCTTCTTGTTCAATTGACGCCTCATCAAATTGATCATATATTCGTTCAATCGAGCATTGCATATGCAACTTGAGAACATGCTGTAAGAGGCTCAACAATGGATCTTTCGAACTGAGCATGACGGTTTCCAGGATGCGGCCATCTTTGAACTTGCGAAGCTCCGACTCGGGACCCCAGAAGGCCCGAAACTGATTGGCATCTTCAGTGTTTGCTGCTGGTCCAAGCACCATGCCACTGCGTACAAGCTTCTCGTCATCAAATAACAATCCAAGGCGTGCACCATCTGCTTCTTGTTGAACATGTATGAGAGAGACTCTGCCAGGAGTTGCGCGTTTCACAACGCGATACAGCTTGGCGCAATCGACCGTTCCAGGGACATGAAAAGTGGCGTCAAAGTGAGCGGCATTGGCAACGCGTCGCAAAAACAAATTGGCAAATGCCTGTTCAATGCCGAAAGCTTCTGAACCAGCAGAATTGAGTCGATTGAGCACAAGATTGCACTCGTACTGCAGGTATAGCCTTTGCATTTCATTTGATCTGATCTGATGAAGAGCATCCCAAGTTGTCGTTTCAGCTAGCGTCACCATATATTGCAAAGTGGCTCGGAATAGAGCAAGTGGCGAATTTGGAACTTTCTGTTTTGCTTCTAGCGTCTGGCAAGTCGCCCATGACCATTGCGACAAGCTTATCGGCAGATCTCGCAGAGACAAAAATCGATGCGCCAAACGTAGGCTGTCGTCATAGCTAGACAAACGGGCCCGGATAGCATTTTCCTTTTCTTTGAACGTCAGTGTCGCTTGCAAGCAAAGCACTTCCTGATTATAATCTGGAGTTGGCCCTTCCACACTCCGGTCTGCATTTTTGCTAGCCTCCAACTTTGAGACGGGGAAGCTAACTTCATCAATGGCGGCCACAACCTGTATCCGAACATTGTCACGTACGATGATGAGCCTGCCATCCTCGAATGATGCGGTCATGCCAGCGGGCAAATGTGACTTGAGCCAATACAAGTAGAATGCCTGCTTGTAGAAAATGCGGTGATTTAGGTAATCTTTTTCTTGTATAACTCGAGCTGGAATTGTCGCATATAGTTCGACCAACGGAGGTTGATGCCGCATCAACACTGTCGAATACATTACAGTTGTCGGCGGTTCAAATTCAAAGTTGAGCTGCAAATCACTTGGTGGCTCGTGAGAGAACGGGATCCTTGTCCGATTCTTCTTAGCATGCTCCAGTAGAGCGTCAATCTTTTTGGCCTCTTGCGTAGGCATATCTTTGATAAGGCCCTCGACGTCCTTTGCAAGTTGCATCGCCGCAAGATGACAAGAGAGATCCTTCTGCCGAGGACGTAGCGTCTCGAGCAAGCCATCAGCTTGCATCTGCAATAAACCAGCACTAGCAACGAGCACATCGACGCGCGCAGGCGCCGCAGCGACAGTCTTGATCTTCTTCGGGGTAGGTGCGATGGGCACTTTTGGTACTGGAGTGTACTGCAACGACTCGGGCAGTTCAGTGGATGCATTTATGACTGCCCCAAGCTTCCTCTTGCGTGCACTCATATTGGACACGCCCGTCCTGCGACAGAGGATGGAGACCAGGCGCGCTTCATGGATTGCGGCCGTCGCATTTCAAAAAAGTCGAAAGATCGCACGCTCGAAGTGGCAGCCCATCTCGTCAGATCAGGAAAGTTCAGGGGACATTTTCCTACGCGACAAGCAAATAATGTACTTTGCATTCAGTTACATAGACAAGTAGGCATTAGAACGGATTGTGCAAGTACCTGCAAGCATCTAAGGTGGGCTGACTATTCACTCATCGGTCTCTTGGTCATCTCCATCGTCATTCGAAAAGCGTTTTGCAACAACCGCAGCTTCCGTGGCATCAGGCGCTGGCACTGTTGCAGGAGTTGTAGTCGCTCCTTCAAGCTTAATCGGAACACATCCTCCAAACGGGCCGGCGACGGCAGCGTTGCGGCACCTGACCATGCAAGTATCCTTGGAATTGCCCGCTGAACAGGCTGTCACATCTGCCGGGATACGCACGACCAAGGGGAAGTCCTGCACGCGGCCAAGGCCAAGTCCCAGGAAGCCAGGAACATTACGGGAGACTTGCATCGTCTTGAAAGTCTCACCGTCTGTGGAGAAGTCACACATGAAGGGACCAGCCCCGTCTTCGTTGATCTTGTGCACAGTCATCTCCAAATCGCCGCCAGCTTGCACGGTCGGCAATTGGCCATTGTTGCGGGCGGCCACTTTGTCAATCTCTTCGTTCATACTGAGAGCGCCAGCAAGACTGGTTTTTCCGCATGGACCTGCAGCGCCAGTCGTCACATCGCGGTCGCGAATCACGGATGTATCTGCCTGAGCAGCACGTCCGGCACTCCGGCGAGAGACCGAGTCGTCAATGCCAAGGGCTGTCCCAGCTACGTTGTTCGTTCCCATAGCCTTGACAATGGCACCATGTGCAGAGACAGAGGCTACAGCCAAGCTTGCGATGAGACCGATGTTGAGAAGCATTGCAATTGAATAGAGAGCACTTTATTGCCAACGAGCAATCTTCTTATAAGCCTGTACTTGATCAACGGTCACACACACAATGAAACGCTTCCGGTTGAGCAGCATTTCCAACGATAATAGTTTGGTCTGTGTTTCACGACTTGAGCCAGAGTGCACTATTTGCTGAGCAGTAGCGCTATGGGTTCATTAAGCGATGCCGCGTCCCTCAATACTAACATTCGACTTTGACTTACCGGAACCGCCAGTTTTGCTACCAAGTGTCTTCAATGTGCGTTTCATCTTCCTCATGGAGTCTCCGTCGCCTCCCCTGGGCATCATGGGTCGTAGCTCTTGCTGACGAACAGGCGCAATGTCGTATGCACGCTCGCCCCGTGGAATACTGGTGCCACCTTTTGACTTGAACTCTTTTTGTTGCTTGGACGTACCTTGCGATGCGTGATGGCCTGAGCGTTCGCCGGTGAAGATGGCATCTTGCACTTGCTTTGTGCGATGATTGGCCGATTTTTTGATGATGGGCCTTGACCATTCTGAGACAAGCCTGTCGGCGATCAGGCGGATCGACTCCTCAGGCTTCTTTGACTTTTTGTAAAACAAAACAATCTTGCCGACACCAGATTCGCGAAGATGATCCGTCTTGATTGGCAATCGAGACAAGGCGTCAAACAAGACACGCTGGATGTTGAGAGCTGGAAGCGAACGGTCTGGCAGTGGTTCGAGCCAATGTCTCACAGAGGTCAGCATGTTGTTGTCGAGAATACTGTCGTAGAGCATTTGACTGCGCAAAATCTTCTCCACCTCAGGAAGCATCTTAAGCTTTGCGCTTGCCACACGCTTCTCTGCATTTGCTTCTGCGTCCTGTTGCGCAGCCAGACGCATACGCTCAGTCAATAATATAATTTCATCATCCATAGCAGCAGCAATCTCCTCCTCATCCTTCTTGGCGCGCTTCTTGGCCGGAGCAATAGACTTGTCAATCATACGATCTAGGTCCCAAGCAGCAGCTGCGGCTGGATCCTCAGGCCGTGGCGGAACCTTCTTTCCCTTTTGCTTCTGCGGGCGTGCATCGTCGTCACTGTAAATTTTGCCCTCGTCGCCATCACTGGAACCAGAATTGCGCCTCTTCCGAGCCTTGTCTTTGCGCTTCTTGAATGAAGGTAGATTGTACACGGCGGGCTCATCTGTTGCATTATTTTGAGCGCCGCTGTCGAAGTCTCTAAACTGTTCCTCATCCAAATCGGAGAGTTCGCTGTCGCTGTCGCCAAAATCACCGTTTGCATTGGCAGATGTGATGGCGGAACTATCAGTAGGGATGGGTTGCTCAGGCGCTTCTTCCGGTTGGTCGTCGCTGTTGTCGTCTGATTCTGGTTGCATGCTCGCTGCAGCTTGCTCTGCTTCGCCGCTTTCGGGAGACTGCACCGTATCCTCTGTGCGCTCTTCTCCCGTGAATGCAGGCAGTTCGTTGGTGGTCATGACCTGGTCTGCCATGGCTACAGGGCTTGTATAGGGCGGCCTGGGATGGGAATAATGTTGCAGCTGTGTGGTGTTGTGCAGAGATGGCGTGAGAGGACGAAGAGGAGGAAGCGACATAGAACACAGTAAAGCACTACAAGACAAGGCAAATACAGGCAGCAGAGATGGTGAGGAGAAGCAGGCCCAAGCAAGGGCAGTAGGCAATCGATCAGGCACTAACTGGCAGTTCAACGGACAAGGAGGCCCTTCACCAGTACGCGCAGCAGTCAGATGACATATCATGAGACTAATCACTTCTACAGGCAGAGATGGAACGCGCAAAGCGAGAGTCCCGAGCAAACCTGCAGTGGGGACTTGGTGTAGCGACTGTACTCTACTCGACGCCGTGGCTCATTGAGTTCATCAAGGCACAGCTACCTTGAGCAAGATGCAAGTTGCGATGGATCCTCCCCGTAGACAGCAATCAGTGAAGATTACGATCGGCATGTACTACACACATCACTAGCACTATGCAGCAATAGCATCATCCTCCTACTCCCAAACAGACTGAGCCAGAATCCTATCTCTTCTGTCTCTTCCGTGCATGCTTTTGTCCCATGTGAGCTCCTCCCATATTTTTCTCTTTGCGCGACAAAATGCAACAGACGGTACTCAACACCCTCTCCTCGCAGGAATCATGCCCAAGGACAGCCAGTCGCAGCTCAAGCGGCTCAAGACAGCCCTCAGAGAGAGTGGCATCTCCCGAGCCGGCCCAAAATCCAAGTCAAAGCAAGGACAGCCGCAGAAGACCCGTGCCGACAGACAAAAAGCCCTCGATGGTATTCGCGAGCGCTTCAATCCTTATGAGCAGCAGGTCAATAAGACAAAATTTGCTGTCGGTGGACGCAGGCTCAAGGGCGATGTCGGCAGGCCTGGTCAGTCTGCATCTGTTGCAGAGCGCATGCGAGAGGAGACACTAGGCGCACAGAGAGCGATGCGTGGTCGCGTGGGCGGCGTGCTCGATAGACGGTTCGGCGAAGGCAGAGCAGACTTGACTCCAGAACAGATCCAATTGGAGAGGTATACGCGCGAGCGGCAGAAGTCCAAGAAGAGGCCTGGCTTCTCACTCGAAGACGAAGAAGATGGTCTGACCCATTTGGGCCAATCGCTCTCTACGATGGACGACTTCGGACCTGCGCCTCTCTCAGATGACGAAGATATGGGTGCTGAAGTTGTTGCACGGACCAACTTTGGTGGCTTTGACGAACAGCTTGAAGAGGACGAGATTATGGGCGACGATGGTCAAAAACGGAAAAAGACCAAGGCAGAAGTCATGCAAGAGATTATCGCCAAGTCAAAAGCAGGCAAGTACGAGCGGCAAAAACAAGCAGACGAAGACGCGGACGAACGAGAGGCACTCGACGCCGAGCTCGAAGATCTGCAGATGCTCCTTGCAGATTCTCAGCAAAAGAAGCCAAAGCAAGCAGACGGAGTCAATCCCGAACGGCTCAAGGCGATACAGGAAGACACGGAATATGACAAGGCTGTTCGCGAACTCATCTTTGATCGACGTGCCAAGGCATCAGACAGAACCAAGACTGAAGAGGAACTGATTGAGGAAGAGGCCAAGGCATTGCACGAGAAGGAAGAAGCTCGAATCAAGCGTATGCGTGGAGAAGTGGTTGAAGCTGCGTCAAGTAGAGAAGGCAAACGGAAACGACACGCGCAGGGCGATGATTTAAGCGATGACTTTGCGAGCAGCGATGAAGAAGCAGACTTTGGCGATGGTGTCAATGCTGCTGGTGTACAGGTTGTGGACCTCAGTGATGCTGATGAAGGCTCAGATGAACAAGACGATGAGTTGAACGATGAAGACGACGTGGAGGCCAGCGATGATGAGGGAGAAGACGCTGGCATAGACGTCGAAATGGCAGGCTCCGAGATTGACGAAGACGAGACTGACGGCTCAGGTTCAGAAGCTTCTGAAGACGAAGACGAAGACGAATACGAACTTCCTTCTGACGCCCTTGTTGCCGCCGCTCAGGCAGAGCTCGCCAGGCGCGCCAAACTCGCGAGTAAAGCAACACATCAAGCTGACGACCTGGCAAAGCCCAGCAAGCCCACCAAAACGAACAAAGCCAAAATTGCACTTGACGAGCAAGCCGTGGCTCAGCCAGTGGCCGTCATCAACGATGCAAGCAAACTCAAGTTCACTTACCCGTGCCCTTCCACAATGGCTCAGTTGCTCGAGATTTTGGACCCACTCAGTGAACAAGATAAGCAGACGGCAATTCACAGAATACGTGTTCTCCATCACCCAAGGCTCAATCCTTCAAATGGCGAGAAGCTTGCGAAGTTCCTTGTCTTGCTCGTCGACTATCTATTGCTGCCATCGACTGATCGGCCTCTCATCGACTACTGCACGATCCAAGTCCACGATCTCGCGAGCAAGTATTGGGAGCCTGCAACGCTCCACTTTTTGAGCATTATCGAGAGCTTACGGCAACGCACATACACGACTCTCTCTTCAAAAATATGGTCCACAGAAGATCTCAAGCTATACAGTTTGATTGGTAGTGTTTGGTCTGTTTCAGATGCCTACCACAAGGTGGCGACCCCAGCCTTGCTGTTGGCCTCTCAGTACTTGTCGCAGAATGCGGTCGCCTCAGACCATGCGCAACAGGTCAAGCTCTCTCTTTGCAGCATACTACTATCTTGGGTGAGTTTCTCGAAAAGGTTGTTGCCTGAAGTCATCTATGTCTTGCAACAGACATTACAGCGCTATTTGGATGACGCTGCAGAAACACCAGCGCGACTCACGCTGGGAAGCAAGGCATCGAAAGCGACGCTGTACCAGTCGGCAGCCGAGCTGTCGATGCGATACGCTCAATTGTACACAAGTCTTCCTGGGTTCCCTGAATTGTTTGCTGGCATCTGTGCTAACAATGGGGCTCTCCTTGCTGGCCACCCAACCGCACGGACAGCCTTGCTCAAAGCGATTACCAATGTGAAGCAGATTCGGCGTCCTCTCGCATTACAGCAGCACCGTGCCGTACCCATTGCTCAGTTGGCGCCCAAATTCAGCGATGGCTTCTCGCTTGATCGCAAATCGACGCTTGATCGTGATGACCCGAGACAGCAGGATGCCAAGCTGAAGGCTGAGCTGCGTGATGCTCGACGAGGCGCTGTGCGGGTGCTGAGGCGAGATGCGGCGTTTGAGGCACGACAGCAGGCCAAGGAGAAGAAGAGCAAGTCCAAGCAGTACACAGCGAAGATGGGCAAGATTGAAAACAGACTCCGGGATGCTACGTACTAGATAGATACTCTACTTACAGCTTGGCAATCTTCTCCACCATCTTCTCTGCGTACATCTCGTCAATCTCCTTCTTGTAGAATTTGGCGGCCTGTGAACGCTTGACCTTCATGGTCGGTGTAACGAGGTCATTTTCGAACGTGAAGGGTTCGACAGTCATAAAGACACGCTTGATCTTCTCAAAGCCTGCGAGCTTACCTTTTGTGCTGTTGGCCTCGCAAATCTTGAGGTAGGCATCCTTCACCTTCTTTTCCTGGCACGCCTGCTTGACGGCCTCAATATCGGTTGGGTTGATTTGCCTGTTGAGGATCTTGCTCGCCCAAGGTGCAAACTCATCTGGGTTGACACCTGCAATAGCAACCAAGTATGACTCCTCAGAATTGCCGTGCACCATGATTTGTGCAGCAATCGGGGAACTCAACAAGTAGTTTTCGATCTTCTCTGGTGCGACGTATTCGCCTTGAGCGAGCTTGAAGAAGTTTTTGACACGATCAATCATGCCGAATCTGCCCATGGAATCCACTTGGAAGACGTCGCCCGTCATGAACCATCCATCCTCGGTGATAGCCTCGGCAGTCTTGACAGGATCCTTGAGGTACTCGCGGAATCGATTGGGTCCACGAATCCAAAGCTCTCCTCGTGGGTTGGGCTTGTCCTCGATGGTGTAATTCATGGAGGGCACCGAACGCAAGCAAAACTCGTTGAGAACCATAGGAGGACCACAGTGTCCAACAGAGCAATCTTTTGGCAGAGCAACACAAGCAGTGGCGTTGGTTTCAGTGAGTCCGTAACCGTTCACAATACTGCAGCCCAGTGCACACTGCAGGAAGCGGTAGTCGTCGTGCGAGATGGGCGCAGAGCCGGAAGAAATGACCTTGAGGTTACCACCAAAGATCTTCTTAATCTTGGCACACCAAACACGGTCCCACAAAATGTGCGTGTTGTCGCCACCTGCCTCAATCTTTGCATTCTTGGCAGCGAATGCTGTCCTGGAGATGGCGCCAGCAACACCAGGGGCATAGATGGTTTGTGCTCGGATGGCAGCGGCGAAACGCGAGAGGATACGTGGCACGGATGGGAAGATGCTTGGCTTGAGCAGCTGCATGTCTTCAACGATGGCAAGAATATCACCGTGAGAGTAGCCAATAGCACCACCAGCGTAAAGCATACCATTGTCGATGGAGCGTTGGTAGCAATGCGCCAGGGGCAGTACAGAGAAGGCAATGTCATTGGGTCCAGCGCCTGTGGCTGCACCAGAGGCAAGCGAAGAAGCTGGCACTGTGTGGTGAGGCAACATAGCACCCTTGGGGTTGCCTGTTGTGCCGGACGTGTAGTTGATGGTCCAGATGTCGTCCATCTTGGGCATGTTGTGAGCACGCGGGAACTGGTTGCCGAGTTGTTCGAGCTGCTTGAAGCTCATAATCTGGACATCCTTTTCCTTGCCCCAGGATTGGAGGAGCGAGGCCTTTGTGTGACCTGCTACCTCGCCGCTGTCGAGCTCGTCCATGGTAACAATGACTCTGACCTTGGGCATCTGGTGCTTGATAGCCAAGAGTTGTGCAACGTGGTCGAGAGAGCAAATGATCATCTCCATCTCACAGTGGTTGACGATGTACTGGGTCGAGTCGCCGCCGAGGGTATCATAGAGGGCAACAGAAATAAGGTTTTGGGAAGCACAGCCGAGATCTGTGATGGTCCATTCAGGTCGGTTCTTGGCGAAGATACCAACACAGTACTGAGAGGTTTTGCCTGAGAGGGACTGACATGATTAGATGACTGAGAGGAAGAGAGGGTGCGCAATGCTTACGTTCTCGTGGAGCTTGACGATACCCGAGCCAATGGCGTCCCTGCGCTTTGCAACTTCCTCGTAGGTCTGCCAGACGTACTTGCCCCATGTCTTTGTTGCTGGGTCGTAAGGACGGTGGCCGAGACACTTGAGCTTGGCTGACTTTGCAAGGCCGCGTGCGAATGCTTCATAGGCGGTGGTCACTTTGTAGTCGTCTGTGCCGAGCACTGCATCTGGGAACTTTGCATTCTTGTAGATAGGTGTCCTACCTGGCAAAGCCGAGCCTGGTACGGTGATGGACTGTTGCGTTAGTCCGGGATTGGGAGGTGAGATTGGAGCATACCATTGGCCGCTGGAGGGAGAATTCGGTCGCATCGAATCCCTTGATGAAGACTGCATCGGAGGGCAGACCTGTGGGTCCGTTTGGGTAGTCTGCGGTACTCATGCTGCGTTTGCTGAGGAGCAAGAGACTGGAAGGGATGACTGGAGCAGGAGGATGGATGGGTGGATGTGGTGCTGGGTCGTTGCACAAATTGCGGGCGCGGGACTGTGGGGAGCACGGACCGGCAGCTGGTAGAGATATATATATGTATATACATATATATAACTACTCTAGAGGGAGGCAGATGGAGCAGGGCCAGTCTGATGCTCTCTATCTACCTCCCATGGCCCGATCACCCAGCAGCCCGCCGTCTCTGGCCTGGCACTCAGTCGCTGTGTTTTGCTCTCTTTGCACCTCGGCAGAAAGTATAAAAGTCCCGGCACCACACGTGCACCAGGGGAAGGAGCGAGTAGATGAGTAGTAGTAGTAGTAGTAGTAGTAGTACAGAGTACAGAGTACAGAGTACAGAGTACAGAGGTATAGCAGATCAGAACTGCAGTCCCTCAAAGTACTCCTTCAGTGTATCCTCCTGCGTCTTCACCGAAGCAGGCACACTCGCTGCACCACTCTTGACCGGCGTCAGGAGGGTCACGCCCGTATCCAGGAACCCAGGCGCTAGTCTGCGGGCACGATGCAACCTACGCTGCTCGACCTGCTCCTGCCATACCTCTGCCTTGCTGCGTGCTGCTGCATACCGAGCTTGCTGCACCTCTAACTCAGACTGCCCTGGCAAGCCCAAGTCCGGCAGCGGAGGGGGAGCTGCAATCGACTGAGGAGACGGAAGTTGCACGTAGTCATACGGCAGCGTCACAGCTGAAGGGACGCGCAGGAAGGGCGACTTGATGAGCGGGATGTGCGCTAGTGAATTGAGCCTGTGGACTACATATCAGCAGTCTGTGCAATAATATAAGCAGCGGTGTACGTTTGTCTTGCTGGCTCATGATGGCATGAAAGCCCGCTATAGCACTAGCACTCGCACTAGACTCGGTGACTAGAGCACAGTCAGTAGTCCAGCGACAACAGCAGCAGTAGCAGCACTAGCAACAGCAGCAGCACTTGTAGAGCACAGTCCCGGGTTAGTTCGAGAAGTTTCCTCCAGGAAATTTATTAGACAGCAGCAGCAGCAACAGCACTCCCACAAAGATCTATAGTCTAGCTACCAAGCAGCTTCAACGATGAATTCCATGCTGAGACAGGCGAGTCCAGCCATCAGGCGATCTGCATACGGCCTCCAGTCCGCACGGCACTACGCCGCAAAGGAGCTCAAGTTCGGCGTAGAGGCACGAGCAGCGCTCCTCAAGGGCGTCGACACCCTTGCCAGGGCCGTCACCGTCACCCTCGGTCCAAAAGGCCGCAACGTCCTTATTGACCAGAGCTACGGCTCACCCAAAATCACAAAGGACGGCGTCACAGTCGCAAAGTCCATCACCCTCCCCGACAAGTTTGAAAACTTGGGTGCCCGCCTCATCCAGGATGTCGCTTCAAAGACCAATGAAGCAGCAGGCGACGGTACGACAACAGCCACCGTTCTGACACACGCCATCTTTGCTGAGATGGTCAAAAATGTCGCTGCCGGTTGCAACCCAATGGACTTGCGTCGCGGTGCTCAGCAGGCAGTTGAGGCCACTGTTGCCTTTTTGGAGGCCAACAAGCGCGATGTCACCACCTCCGAGGAAATTGCTCAGGTGGCGACCATCTCTGCAAACGGAGATGGGCACATCGGCAAAATGATTGCGAATGCTATGGAAAAGGTCGGTAAAGAGGGTGTCATTACTGTCAAGGAGGGCAAGACCATCTCCGATGAACTTGAAATCACTGAGGGCATGCGATTCGACCGCGGCTACATCTCGCCTTACTTCATCACCGACATCAAGACACAAAAGGTTGAATTCGAAAAGCCCATCATCCTCTTGTCGGAAAACAAAATTTCTGCATTGCAGGATATCCTCCCTGCTCTGGAAGCTGCAGCCCAAGGCAGACGTCCCTTGCTCATTGTGGCAGAAGACGTTGATGGCGAGGCCTTGGCTGCATGCATCCTCAATAAACTTCGAGGACAGCTCCAAGTCGCTGCCGTCAAGGCGCCTGGTTTCGGTGACAACCGCAAGAGCATCCTCGGCGACATCGGTATCTTGACTGGCTCAACCGTCTTTTCAGACGAAGTTGGCACTAAGCTCGAAAAGGCAACGCTGGACGACTTTGGAACTACAGGCTCAGCCACTATTACCAAGGAGGACACCATCTTCCTCAATGGTGCTGGCAACAAGGACATGGTGACTCAACGCTGTGAGCAGATTCGCAGTGCAATCAACGACAGCAGTGCATCAGAGTACGAGAAGGAGAAGCTGCAGGAGCGTCTTGCTAAGCTCTCGGGTGGTGTCGCCGTCATCAAGGTTGGCGGTGCTTCTGAAGTTGAGGTCGGCGAGAAGAAGGACAGATTTGTGGATGCCCTCAATGCTACGCGCGCTGCCGTTTCTGAAGGTATCATTGCCGGCGGTGGTACTGCCTTGCTCAAGGCTTCCACGTCCCTTGCCTCTCTCAAACCTGCCAACTTTGACCAGCAATTGGGCATCAGCATCATCCGTTCTGCCATCACTCGCCCGGCCCGACGCATTGTGGACAACTCTGGCGCAGAAGGCTCCGTTGTTGTTGGCAAGCTCTTGGATGAGTACAAGGACCAGATCAACATGGGTTACAACGCAGCGAATGGCGAGTACGTCGACATGATTGCCGCAGGTATTCTTGATCCCCTCAAGGTAACCAAGACTGCTCTGGTCGATGCTAGCGGTGTGGCCTCTCTCCTGGGCACAACTGAGTGCATTGTGAGCGAGATTCCTGAGCCATCCCCTGCACCACCAGCTGGTGGCATGGGCGGTGGCGGTGGTATGGGAGGAATGGGTGGCATGTTCTGAGCCCACACGACATTGAGACATAACACATCAGCATAGCATCTAGCGGTATTTGAATAGATGTCGGTATAAATCTCCCCTCTATGATGATGATACGTCGCGAGCATGCCTCGCAGCCTCGAGATCTTCTTTGTCGAAGCGCCGCTGGTGCTCAATGTTCAGCGGCCGATGGGAAGCCCCCTCGACGGCTGTTCCAGATGTCGTTGACGGTGACCCTCGTTTTTCCCCGAGCGCCTCGTCCCATAATACCTGGAAGTTTCTCAGACCCTTGAGACTTTCTGGAACCTCGCCATCGGCAAGGCTTGCACTTTGCATTTGCTTTCGTGTCACGACGGTGAATCCACCTGACGCTTCGAGCAGCATGACTTCGATTTCATCTAGAGACAGGATATTGTTTCGGCGCATCCCCACGCGTACATCCTCGACGGTGACGGCATCACGGTTCATACGTTTCTTCATCAACTGACCGCGAAAGACGACTACCTGTGGGGACGAGCGCAACAGGGGTCGAAGACTAGGGAAAAGGGTTGTCGAATACGCCAGGCCAATTTGAAAGACAATGATGACGGCAAGTGCGATGGCACCCCGAGTCATATCAAGCTGAGTTGCTGTGCCTGTGATGACTCGCGACAAGGTCGATCCTAGCGTGACAGAGACGATCCAGTCGAATCTAGCAGTCAGCACACATGCGTGTAAATTCGCGACATACTTTGCCAAGTTCGTAAGCAATCTGTTTGGAGAGAGTCTTAGATATATCCACACTGCGAGGATGAGCTACCTATTAGCATCGAGCAGGACGTAGCGCAAGGTAACGCAACCGGTATTCCAACAACGACTGGATGCAGTACTGATTGTTCGATATAGAAGTCTCCGGGTTCGACGACACTGCCAGTGAAGGACATTGCTCAAGAAGCGGGAGAATGTAGGAGACGGCCAGCTGTCGAGGAGGGCTTGGATGTATGTGTAAGCTGTTCTTGATCTTGCACACGATCAATAAAGCTTAAAAGCAGGTAGCTGTCAAAATCTCAATTTCCGCCCCGGGATCTGCGACGTCATGACGCAAGATCATAGATGATGGTACAGCTGCTTACAGGGGCGCGAGGCCCGAAGAAAACAGCTGCATCGCATGTCAAAACTGGCAAGGGCAACGTGTGTCAGATGTCGGATCACAGAGATGTAGAATTGGCGCACGTCTCAAAGCCAGAATTCATCAGGAAAAGAATACTTTCTTCCTCTGCTCTGAGGAATATGTCAAGAAAGCACATGCAAGGCGCATCAGAGCTCAGAACGATAAGTTTGTACCTGGAATACTAGGTAATGAAGATCCATTTGCGAAGGGCTCTAAAAGATGGCGTCCAAGGCGCAACAGCAGAGAAGAGCACTGCAGCACGCTAGACAACAGTTCTGACCCGAGTTACTCTGCCTTGCCGGTTGCTGCTGCACATACATCTACCTTGGTCAGCAAGGGCGCCGTAGGTTGGAAACGTTCTTACCGGTTGCTGTGCTGCGTAGCCTTGCTGTGGCGGATAGTTGGGCTGATAGCCAGCCTGAGGAGGATAGCCCTGTTGCTGGTTGTAGTTGCCTTGCGCAGGATAGCCTTGCTGGTATGCCTGCATTATTAGCTCGGAAACACGGCGTCGGATAAAAGCGCACCTGCTGAGGCTGCTGGGGATACTGCTGATACTGCGACATGTCTTTTGGTAGTTTGCGCTCAAGTCTTACTGATGCGGGCACTCGAGGATGTGCTTGTCCGTGTGGATGCTTCTTGGAGGTGACGAAAGTTGAGGCGCAGTGGGTGAGGCGGCAACGAGATGGCACGCACCCTGCCACTGCCAAGGAAGGCGGCCGCGGTCTCTGTATCCTACGCATGATGTACGCCATCAGTGGTAATCTTGTACTGCAAGCTGCCAGATGCACAGAATGGGCTAAACACCACTGTGAGCTGTCGCTGCTGCAGAACCTTCCGCTTGAGTGTCAGCCGGACATGCACAGCATTAGTCCATATCAGGCCTAGCGCCGGCACTTTCGACAAAGCTTCTTCTTGTGTCCATCCATTAAACCACTGTGATTGATGGTCTAAGCTCATGACATTGACTCCTTCTTCACGGTCTTTCATGCGATCAGAAACTTGGTTGACCACCACAATTGCCAGATCGTGCACCAATGCCAATTGCCTCAAGTGCTTAGATAGACGATTTAAGTCTTTGGACCGATGACCCATGCCTCTCGCCCAGCGTTGAGCATTATTCCCACTTGCTTCCCCTTGCTTAGTTGAGCCGCGGCCCTCAAACTCTGCTCGATAGTTTGCCGCAATAGAGTCTACCACTAACAAACCAATTTGCCCTCTACGGACCGCCAGAAGACGCGGCAAGTGGTAATACAGCATGTGATCTTGTGCGTCCAACTCACTTGCTTCGGCAAACTGTATGCCGTCCAAGATGTTATTTGGCAGAATCGTTTGCCCGTTATATCGCTGTCTCAAGCAAGCCGCCATTTCTACCGCCCGCGTGGTAGCCAGACCAGACTCAGTAGATAGATACACAGCTTGCTTGTTCAAGCCTCCAAGAGCGACTGGCAGCTGTGATGTCACACACAGCTGGCACGCAAGCTGTGATTTACCTATACCGCTTTCGCCAACGATCTCCGTGATGTGGCCGGTCGGTATGCCACCACCCAGCACTTCGTCAATGGAAGCGTCTCCGGTCGTTAAGAAGCGTTGCTGAATGTAAATTTGAGCAGCACTCGACGCATCCGCTTCAGCACAAGATTGAATTGCATCTTGTGCGATGCGGCCTATAGTTTCTGCCGGGAGTCTGGCCTTTGTGCTGAGCTCACGAATACTCAACGTCACGAGCTCAAGAGTGGTGATACCAGCTGTTTCTATTGCTCTCAGCTCGTTGACTGACAAGCAGACGCTAGGACAGAGTAGATGCAGATCCATGGAGCATGTTGTCCTTCTATCTTGTTGTGGGTATGAGAAGCGCTAGCAAAGCATCAAAATTTAAACACGTTTCATCAACCCTTTCTTCGCCAGATCTTCCTTGTGCTGCGTGCCGTATCTTTTCACCTTTTGCTCCCAGTCAAAGAGCACGAAGGGTAATGCAATGCTTGCAACCAAACTGTATAAGAAATCGAGTAGACCATTTTTCGGGCTGGGGCCCTTCATTGCGCATCGTAAAAGATTGCCTTGAAATTCAGTGTTGATCATGGCATGCCCCTTATCCAAGCCACGCATGCTTGCTTCGGCAACTTCATCACAAGTCTGGCCCTCGTCAGCGCCTTCTAGAATCTTGGTGAGCTCTGGCTTGATGGTTTGCTCCACCGCAAAGCCTGGGGAGAAGATCGTTGCAGGGAAAATGCAGTGGACGCCCACGTCATACATCAGGAATTCCTGCCGCAGAGTATCTGCTAGTCCGCGTACTGCGGCCTTGGAAGCCATGTATGTCGAATAGCCAGAGATGTTGACAAAGGCGGCTACAGAGCTGGTGAATATGATCTTGCGTTGTACTCCTGGCGCCGGTGGATCTTTCAGCATTGCACGAATAGCACTGTGTGCGCAGTAGACTGAGGAGTTGTAGTTGAGCGACATCTGAGCAACATGCTCTTCAGGTGAGAGCTCCACGAAGAATCCTGGATGAGTTCCGCCTGCTGTCAGTTCAAAATTAGTATCATGCAGGGCTGTACCAGCGCAGCAAAAGAACACATCTGGCGTGCCAAGTTCTGCGATTCCTTTAGCAACGGCACTTGCATCTGCGCAGTCAACACTCAGCGCTCGGACTGACTGATCTGCTAAGATTACACAAGTCTTCAATTCCTCCAATGCTTCATCCAGTGTACGTTGAGTTCGAGCAACAATTGAAACGTTGGCTCCTCGCTTGATGAATTCTTTGGCAATAGATTTGCCCATGCCTTGGCTTCCTCCGCTAACAATGACATGCTGACCTTTGTAGCTCTTCTTCTTTGTTGGCCAAAACATCTGCAACGTAGCTGCCAGCACGGGGAGTGTGATCAGGCCCGCGATAATGCGAGTAGTGAGCTGCCAGACCATAGATGAGCGAAACACAAGAGTGCCTCGCAAATTGATGTGGTGTGTGTGGTCGGCGCGTCGAAGTTTGGCATTGCAGCGGTTGCAAAATGCAAAGTCAACAGAGAAAACTATCTTGAACTACCCGCTACATGTACAAACATTCGAGAGCTTTGCCGACGGTGAATGACCGTCTCATACACTGTAGCTGACGTGACCAGCTGAATATGCTTCTACTAAACTTGCAGCGGTCACATTCGGGAATAAGGAGCTTCTGGGTTTTGCCAAACACTATGCCCCTGACTACTGAGACATCCCTGGCTAGCTCCCTACTCAGACGACTGAAAAGAAGATGCTCTCTTCCTTTGCATCTCAATCGCAGCAATGCCGCGGTCAAGCTTTGCATACCGCTTGGTAGCGGCCCTCGCTTGCTTCTGGATCTTCTTTAGTGTGACGCGTCATGTCATTTATACTGTAAGCCTGGCCCATTCATCAACCTTGTCGCCAAGCTGACGAAAGACACAGGTCCCAGAACATCTCATCAGCCACCCAAATGGATTCAGACCAGATGATGTGATGCTCATCATGAAGTCTGGCCGCGATGTGCTGCGCGAGCGCCTCCCGCCTCAGCTAGAGACATTCGCCTCCACCAAGGAAGGCAGAAACATCAAGAACTCCATCATCATCAGCGACTATGCAACAAAGATCGGTAACTATGATGTGGTTGATATTGTTTCGCACCTCAAAGATGACCCAGCCGTGAATACGACCAAAAAGTATCAAGTTTACCTTGATGTTCATGACCGCCTCAAAGCGCACGGGGAGGAACCTCAATGGGGCAAGGCTCCCGGAACAAATGACGAGGGCTGGAGTGTGGACGCAATGAAAAATATTCCAGGATATCTCTATGCATGGGAAACGTATAAGGCAAAGTGGTACTTTGGCATTGACGACGATACCTATGTCATTTGGCCGTCCGTGTATGAGCTTTTGTCGTTGCTTGACCCGGACAAGAAATCGTACATCGGATCGGCAAACATCCTACTCGTCAACAACGCCGAGTTCATGCACGGCGGTACCGGTATCATCATCTCGCGAGCGGCGATGAAAGAGCGCTTCGAAACACAGAAGGACGGATTGTACAAGTTCAACAAACATGCGGCTGAGTTGTGCTGTGGTGATGCTGTTCTCGGTATGGCCATGGTAGATGCCGGCGTCAAAGGGTGGCGTGCCTTTGAAACGTACTTCCACGGATCTCATATCGAGAACATGGTATTCAGTGCTGATCGGGTCTGCTCGCCCATGCTTGGTCTGCATCACATTACACCGTCAGCTATGCGCTTCCTTCACGATCGTCTACACGGCCGAGGGATCATGACATGGGCTGATGTGTTCTTGCGCGTGGCTCCAGAGACGCTCGCGGCGCCGGCACTGCTTGAGCGGCTGAACTGGGACTTCATTAGGTCTGATGATCAAAATGATAAGACCTCTGTCAAATTCACGAATGAAAAGACTACAGCTGTATGCCGCGCCACCTGCGAGCAGAATAGCAACAGTTGTTTGGGCTGGTCCTTTGATGTCCAGAGCAAGGCGTGCTTGCTCTCGAGTAAGATTTCACCCGGTAAGGAACGCACAGGGTTCGTTTCAGGCATCAATATGGACAGGCTCGCCCAATTGCAGGGTGAATGTGCAAAGCCAGAAAAGGACTGGAGACAATATGTATTGGAGCAAGATCGCAAGCATTCCTGATCTATGGGCAGCAGTAACCACCGTCTACAATGATGTCGGAGCCAGTCGTGTACGTACTTGCTCCACTAGCCAGATAGAGATAAGCACCTTTCAACTCTCTCGGATCAGCTTCGCGTCCCATTGGCGTAAGCTCGTGCCACTTGGCCTTGATGCTCTTGTCTGCAAACTCTGAGATTTCGGTATCAATGTAGCCAGGCGACACTGAGTTGACTCGACACCAAGGAGCGAACTCGACTGCGAGGGACTTGCTCAGGTGGATAATACCTGCCTTGCAGGCATTGTAGCAGCCTTGCATCTGTGGTACATTGACAATGCTGCCAGACATGGAGGCCGTGAAGATGATGTTGCCCTCCTTTTGCTTCTCAAAGTGGTGTGCCGCGGCCTTTGCGCACCAGAAGGCGCCGGTGAAATCAACATTGACAACCTTGTGCCAGTCATCAGGCTTGGAGTCAAGGCATCCTTCCTGCGAGGGGATACCGGCATTGATGACAATGTTGGTCAAGTTTCCAAAGTCTTTGACGACCTCGGCGATACCTTCCACAACATGGTCATAGTCAGTAATCTTGATTTGGTAGGCTTTAGCCTTGACACCATATTGCTTCTCAATGTCTGCCGCATACTGTTCAGTCTTCTTGGACGAATTGTACCACATGGCAACATTACAGCCCGCCTCAGCTAGCTTGAAACATTAGCTTGAAATTCAACATGCACGAACACTTACAGCTTGCGAGACTGCATGACCGATACCGCCGGACGCGCCAGTGACGATGGCAGTTTTGCCCTTCATGGAGAAGCTCTCAAAAACGGAATCAGAGAGCTTCGGAGCAGAAAGTGGGAGCGTTGCTTCGGCAAGATACTTGTTCATATTGGCTTGAGGTAGTCTAGTGCAGGTTCTATTGTCTTTAGTGCACAATGTACGTGTTGTGCAACTTGTGCTGGAGGGATATTTTGTTCGTGGTCACCGCGGGATGCACACTCGGCAGCATGACGTACACGCATCTGCACACAGCATGCTGCCGAATTGCCGCCCCATACTCGTCCATTCAGCTACAGCCTACAGGCTACAGACATGCAAAATAAGGCCCATTTTTCGTTTGGTTAGCACAACAAGACCTGATGAGCAAAAGAAGAGTTGAACGGGCCTTGATTCAGACTACGGAGAAGGTTGCGTTGTATGATAGGACATGCTAGATCACGCGCCGGTAAGAGCAGATATTGTCAAGCGGGCGTTGCAGTTGATCTGCCTCGTCCCCGGCCTCTGCCACGGCGGTCGCCTCGTCCGCGTCCTCGGGTTCCAGAGTCGCGCTTGCGTCCTTCAACAGGCGTGAACTCATCCTCTGGTTCCTTTGTCGGGAGAACGGCGCGCGGTGGCTCTGATGTATGCGGCACTGCAACAGCTGGGGTAACGCTGGCCTTTGGCTCAGCATCAGAGGCATCCACCTCGTCAGCCCAATTGACTTCCGGGGTTTCAGCATTCCAGGCGATGCCAGCAGAGTTGGCATTGCAGGTTTCTGCAACACCTTGGGCTGGAGCTTCTGGCGTGGACTCAGTCGGCAAGGCCTCTGCTTCCTCTGGGGCGTGGCTTCCCTCGATCTCGGACTCGTTGAGGAATGATATACCACCACCACCCATTGTGCTAGGGTGTTCGGCGACATGGCCAAAACTGACCAAGTGCCCTGCAGCACTGTGATTGTTGCCGTATTCCGTTGCAGCTTGGATCTCTGCTTGCTCTGGCACCTCCAGGACGTCTTCCTCAGGAACCGGCTTCATTGCCTCTGCAATACGAGCATAAGAGATGACAGTGCCCTCGATGCATGAGTCGGACGCCTCCTTCAATCGCTCCGCTGCTTCAACAGAAGCTGGACCACTTTCATAAAAGATGGAAAGAAGCCTCTCATTAGCCTCGTTGTATTCTTGATCTTCTGTTGGGTTGATGCGTAGTATCGACGCGTAGCCCAGAAATCCAACCACTGATTCGATCAACTTCTTGCCCTCGTTGTAGCCTTCCTCCCTTGCTGCTTTGACTGCAGCAATCTTGTCAGCGTTACGCTCGTCAGCTTCTGCCCGTAGCGCAAGATTGTGCTCAATGTCAATGCCGGAGAATTGCTCTGCAAGTGCTTGCAATTCTTTGAGGGGTGCAAGGACTTGGTCCTTCCTGGCAAGAATCTCCTTTTGATCGGCATTCAACTTGACTGCTTCATGAGGGTCCTGTGATTGTTCCGTCAGTCTACCGTTAGCGATTTGAAGGCAGAATACTGGAGCCTTCATACTTGTCAATCTTTTGCTTCTTCTTGAGATAATTTCGGATGCGTTTCTGCACGGGCTCGAGGAAGGGCGACGGCCTAGAATCGGTCGGACCTTTGGCAGTCTCCTGAACTGGAGACGCAGCTCCGTTTGTAGCATGCTCTTCAGGGCTTGCGGCATTCTTTTCCCGTTCCTTGGCCAACCTCTGTTGACGCTTGAGCTCACGCTTGGAAAGCGGCTGAGGCGAGACGGGGCCTGACTCTGCCATTATGAGGGAATGCTCTTAGTACTTTCACACACCAATTGAGCGATACTGGTTGCAGAACTGCAACTTTTGAGACAAGCCAGCTGTGACTGCAGGTCAATTGAACTGCTGCCGGTGTTGCGTGTCTTGTCTTGCAGCTGTCTGCGTGGTTGATCAGAAGCAATATTTTTCTCAGGGTCCAAAACGACCACGACAACACATTGAACAGTACAGCAGAGGTGGGCAGCAACGCATCACGCGAGACGACAGGGTAGACACCGCACAGACTAAGAAGCATGGCCGCCAGCTTACCAAAGCAAGTCCTGTCCAATGAGTCTTTCTTGGAGACTCTCGCTACGATGTATAGTCAAGATTGCTCACACGTGCGGCTGTCCCAAGCTCGCCAAAACAGCAATGACACGCTCCTCGTGCAGGCATCGGCTGATGGAATTCAAGTTCAGACTGAAGTAGCTGCGGAGGAGCTGGCAGGATTCCTGAGCCAATACAACGAAATCAATCGTTCCGGGATGACGGTCGGCATGAAGAAGCGTGACAGGAAGAAGAAGACGAGCCGCAAGTAGCCTGATGCTTGTTCTACCATTGCCTCGCTCAAGAGTATGATAAAGCCCTGCAGCGTTCAGACCGTTTCAAACCTTGTTCATCTGCGCAGTGCGTACATCAATTGATCACCCGCCGACCAGACGAAGAGACAATCAACTGCAGACTTTGTCAATGTGCGTCCCTAGACCTGATGATATTGTCGGCAAGACCTCAGCTTCCCGCCACGGCTGCGTTCGCGTTCTCACGGCCGTTTCGAAACAGGAGAAAGACCGCTTCTTGAGTCAGCTCTACTCTCTTGCAAGGCATTGCAATCATCCAGCGATAAGCCAAGAAAGCTGGAAGTTGCAGACATGACAACAATGTGACTCTGAGCGACGGTCATCCTCCACTCTCTCTCCCGTTGCCCATACACTTGTTTCGGCGTATCTAAAATACACATGCACGGCCGCGACGGCCGCTGGATTGCACGCTGCACAATGATTCCAGCTCATTCTTTGTACAAGTCCTATATGCCATTACGTCTTGTCAGTTTTAGGCCGATTCCAATGTCAATGCGCCGTCGTGGTATTCTTCACTGTAATGGATGCATAATTTTAACAGTGTCTCTGAACATGTCTCACCTCCTTATTAGACTTGAGATATCCATCATAAGTTCGTAACCCATGCATCGCCGCAGCATCGGAGAGACTTTTGCCTTGTACTACGGCGGCGTAACTACGCTACTGATCGATCCGCTGAGACTCTCCAGGTGGCCTGAAACGAGTGTACCGCATCGTGACGTGCAGATAAAGAAAGATCTGGATAAAGATGAAATGCTGGATTGATGCAATGATGCAGAGATCTCAATCATTTGCCCAAAGTCTACAGTCAATGCTGCGCTGTAGCGCTGATAGCATATGAGACCAGCTTTGAGCGATCAGTCCACGGTGCCCGGTCACCGTTCCCATTAGTAGGCTCAATGACTGGCTCAGTCGCGACTAATTGAATGTCTAGAACTGGGTCTCGACGTGCGCAGCGGTGCGCTGCAGCGCTGCCTGCTTTACGATGGTGATCTTCAGAATTCAGATTTCATTTCTTCGAGTCTTTCATTTACGAGCGGACGAAGAAGACAGTTTCAAGACACCCATTTACGACGCCCATGGCGGCCCATCGCGGCCCATGACGAAGCCACTCCGTAGTGATTCGACCGACCACGGGCCACGGCAAGTTTGTGAGTAGGGTGAAGGACTCTCGCTGTCTGGCACGCCGTCAGCATATACATGTACGTATACGCACGCGCAGGAATACGTTACCTTCGTACTGGAGCAGCAAGTCTGTATGTGCCATCCCCTATGCTTGTCCCTTTATGGACCGGGATCTAAAGGGATTGCACAGCTGCAGTGCACTGTCACAGTCTCACAGACAATAGTATAGTAGCGGTCTACAATGTACATGGCACATGCAGACTGACGCAGTGTAGTCTGTGTAGATTGCGTTAAAACAAAAGTTGCCGAGACAACGAAAATGTGATGCAGAACCCGAGCATTTGCGTCTCAATCCCGACGCTGGCAGCCTCGCACGAGATTGTAAGAGTGCTACAGTCTACAGGCTACACCTTGCGGTTGACTAGGAGGCAGACTGAATTAGTCTGCTACAGCCCAGGCTACAGTGCAGTTGTCACCTTCTCACGAGCAGCTTTTGCGGAAAACAATGTCTTCCGAGGTCGTCTCTAGAGTTCAGAAGCCTTGGCATTGTGCCGGCCATGCCAATAGGCTGGTCTTGCTAGTCTGACCAAAGTTGCCTTGGCCCTTGGAACGCTATGTATGCGTGCACAATGTACATGCGTGTTGTGAGATAATGCAAGTTTGCCTGCCCCCCGCTGCCCTCAACTCCGCGCCCACGCACCCTATTTTAGGGGTGGCTGGTAGTCCGATGCACGGCGACACGACTCTGGCCAGTGGCCACCCAGTTTCACGGCCACCAGCTGCACACTGGCGGGGTCTTCGGCTTCTTCTCCTCGAGTGACATTCAGACGTCTCTATCATTGTATCACTATCTAGCATCAGTCAATAGGGCGACGTGGGCGCCCGCATGTGGGCCTTCCGCCAAACGCCTAAATTGTATGCTCAGTGCTCACAGCTCGGTCCATGCAAAAATCAAGGTCACAGTCTCGTTGCCACGGCCCGCAGTAGCCGGCTCCGTATAATGGGTGACCTGCTCCCTTTACAATGGGCCCAATCAAGGGCAGAGAGTGTCTCGTCAACCGATTAATATGCCAAGCGCCGACCCTATAGTTACCTGTATTCCTCAAAGTGTCAGGAGAGTCCAGGCGATCGTACTTGTGATCGGAGAATTTACAAAAGCACGCTCGCATCCACTTTGCGGGAGCCCATCTGTCCATCTTTGAGACATGTCTCTGTCTGGCGACATCTCGTCTGCGATGCCCCTTGTCGCAATCCTGCTTCCTGCGCTTGCAATAGTGGTGCTCTGGGCTACTGGCTACCTCAACACCCTCGTGTACCTTCGACAGGGCAAAGGCGACATTCAGCGGCCAGCGACGTATGCGTATGGCTCCGTTCGGCAGTATCCAAAAGTCTCCCTTTACAGGAAGGCAGAGGAGTTCTTCTACTACACATACTATCGCTTGTTTGCCATCTACAAGAGTGGGCGCATGCCACCGCACGTTCTTTATGGAGAGAACTTCATTGAGGAATTCTGTAAGCAAGCTATCCAACAAGCGTACACAGCTGACAATCTAAGTGGTCACGGGTATTCAGTTGAAGCCAAGAGTAGTGGTTACTCCGATGCGAGCTCGAGGCACGGCACTCGACATTGACTGGATGGGAGATTGGAAGAAGAGCAAGCAAACCAATGAGCTCATCAATGCTGCTTCATTCGACTATGGTGGTTTCGGCTTCCTTGAGGCTGGCGCCGTCGACGTGCTAGCGAATTGTGTCACTCGCGTACCGCACGTCTCTTTAGAGGGCACAGAGCTCATTGCACAGGCTGCATGTGAAGCAGGCGCCAGATTTCTTGGCTATGACTTCTGTCACTTTGCAACGAGTGGCTATACGATGAATCTCCTTGCCTTCCCAGCTCTAGCAAATGCTGGCACTGCTCAGGGCAAGAAGACCATCTTCTTCATGGATTCTTCCAACCACAACTCTATGTTTGTCGGAGGCTACGTTTCCAAAAATGCTCGACTGGTACGATTTATTCACAATGATATCGTCGACCTGGAAGAGAAGCTCGCTTCCTTTGCCGACAAGCCTGACTTGAATCTTGTTGTCGCTATTGAGGGCAATTACAGCATGGAAGGAGGTCTTCCGCCGCTTCCAGCTATTGTGGCACTGAAGAAGCAGTACGGGTTCCAGATCTACATTGATGAGGCACACTCTTTCCTATCGATCGGCAATACCGGCAGAGGCATCATCGAGCACTATCAAGATTTGGGCCATGCTCTCAGCGCGAGTGATGTGGACTGCGTCGGTGCTACCCTCTCAAAGTCCGCCGGAACAGTGGGAGGTGTCATCGTTACAAGCGACTCCTTCTTATCACAGCATTTGACTCTTCGAGACCAAGAGTGGCAAGCAACCGGCGGCGGTGGTGAGCTACCGACAGTTGTCAAGATGCGCATGATGCAAATTTGGAAGAAGGAGGAAATGATCAAGTCGCGTATGGCTGCTCTCAAGCAACATACAACATACATCTTGGAGAGCCTTCACCACGCAGGTCTAGTCGTGCACTCGGACTATCTTTCCCCTGTCATTGTCATCATCACAATCACACTCAGCGGGTGCGCCAGATTCGGAGCCGAATGCCGTCGCTTGGGCCTTGCCGTGACCATGGCCGGTCCTCCAGCGACTGAGCTCTGGCGCTCTGTCGGAAGACTTTGCATCAATGCACTCCTGTCACCGGACGATGTTGAACAAGTTGTGAAACTCGCTGTCCAAGCAGCGGTCAATACTGGTGTGACTGATTCTTCAGCACTGAAGCGAATCCAGTCCCTGCGATACAATTTCAAGGAACTCGGTCCTGCAAAGGAGGCTATAACCGTGCAGAACGCAACTGTGGACTCGGACCTGCGCACGCTTCTCGATCGACAAGTTGTCGCAAATCGCAGCAAGACACTTTCACTACATAAGAGCCACTTGTTGGAATCCGCGCGACAGGTGCTAGAGTCTCAAGGCGTCGGCTCTTCGTCTGTACGCTTGTTTTGGGGTACCCAATTGGCTCATGTCAAGTGCGAACACGTTCTGGGCCAATTGCATCCGTCTTTGACGAAAGCATTGAAGTCAACGCATGCGATGATCATGACAGATGCGCGCAATGCTGTGACATCGACACTGGCAGCTTGCATTTCGCCCTTGGCCGACAAGAAAGGCTATCATCTTGTGCTCATTCCTCAATCAGCTGGTCCGCAAGTCCTAGAGGCTCTCATGTCGATGAAAAAATCTGCTGCTGTTGGTTTCACTTTCTATGATAATGTAATGGAGCTTGGCAGCGTGGTGGGCAAGACTTTGGACCAGAACAACAAGCGTGTCCATCTGACAGTGATGCTGGAGACTTTGAATGGCTCGGAACCAATTTTTCTACCAGACGTCCTGTCGCAGCTGCGAAATGACCACCGCTATTTGAAGCGCATCTCTGGCGTGCAAATTCTGCTCAATGATAGCCAGACGTTTGGCCGACTTGGCTCCAAACGTCTCGGGTATTTGAATTGGCTGGCCGATAAGGTCGGGGAGAATGGCTTGAAGAGCGCGCTGGACGCGCTTGAGAAGCCGATCCGTTTCCTCGTCATGGGATCGTTTCACGAGGCTTTCGGATTGCAGGGTGGCTTCGTCATCAGCGAGGAGTACCTCATCAAAGTCCTCCATTGGACATCTCGAGCATTCATTTTCTCGACCGCACCGCTGCCATACAACATCGAGATGGCACGTCTATCAGTCGAGCAGCTTCAACAAGGCGCAATTCCCGCGAAAGAGCAGGCAACTGCCACGGATTCTGCTGAGCAGATCGTGGCCAGCCTTGCATTGTAAATTATTCAACAAACATAGACTGCAAAGCGAAATCGAGGTAGTCTTTAGTAATCTCGTACACTATCGATGGTTTCTACATGCTTGAATACAAATGCTGACGCTAATTGATTTGCAAAGGTAAATGTAATTCATGGTTTCTTCTCTTGCTCGTGCAAAGATTGGCTCCAATCATCAAGCCGAATGCTTCGAGTCTCAGACTTGCCGTGCGTGATCGTAATCACATCGCACTCAACTTCGAGGTGCGCATTCTTGCCAAGGGCAACCTCAAGATCAGGCTCCCCGATTTCGCGACGAAGGCGAATCCATTCTCGCAATCCATCAATGAGACTCGTGTCAGCGAACAAGGCTGGCAGAATGTATGCCAGTGGGACCCAAGCGGATAGCTGTGAGATCAAAAGGAAGAGTCGAGTCTGGTAAGCCTCAGATCTGTTCTCCGAGGCTTGAAGCATGAGTTGTCCGACAGCTCCTGATGTAGCCAAGATGAGATGCAATACAGGGTAGATAGCTATGCGCCAAACAGTCTTGCGAAGCTCTTGCGAACTTTCAGTGACTGGATTTTGTCCAAAATTTGGTGTGACTGGCAAGCGTGCCACACGGACTTTGCGGTCTTCTTCTGTAATGTTGCCCAGACGTGGCATTTTCATTGCTCGACCACGACTGTTGGTGGATGCCTGACTGAATCCACTGAAGATTGACTCGCTGGGACGATGAGGGTGGTGGCTGGCCATGAGCGGCGAGATGTTCATGCCTGGAGGGGCAATTATCTCGGTGATTTGAAAGCGACTGCTAACTGTTCCTTCCGCAGAAGCGTGGACGTCGAAGTTGTCATTGGCCACAGCGGGCTCGAACAATTGATTGAGCATCTCGGGTGCAGTACCTTCGTGCTTTTTGTCCCAAAAGAAACGATAGGCTACCATGATCAAACTCACAGTCATAACAATGGTGCCTAGCAAAAGCGGAATCTCAATGACGGCAAGCTGCCAATAGTCAAAGTCTCCAGCTTCGGCAGCCTCTGAGGTCAGCCAGCAAGAATTGGTGACAGGGCTCCATCTGTAGACATTTGCAACGAGAGGACCAATAGCCAAGCCGAGCGCAACAAAAAACGAGCTGGCGTAAAACGCAAGATGAACATTGTACCGGTAGACACCAGGACAATAAAGCGCCATGATGAGGTTGAGACTGATGCAAAGCTGTAGCCAATTCATGAATTCAAAGGCCAAGATGACAAAGAACATTTCGAATCGGCAAGCAAAAGAGCCAGATTCCAAATTTGTGAGAGCGTATAGACCCCCATAGATAGCAGAGGCGAAGACACAGGCTAATAGCATCTGTGATGACTTGCGCTCCAGCACATGCCTTGTGCGCTTATCGAGCCAAAGAGCCGTGGCCCAAAGTAGAACAAGACACGCCAAGCCGCAGCAAGAGAAACTTGTGATGAGGCCTACGCGGTTGATGTAATCTGATGTGGCCCTTGTTGGCATGAACCGCCATTTCTCATCCATAGCCATGTGAGGGTCTCGGTCGCGGTCTCAAGTCGAATGATGGTCGATTGCAAGCATATGCAGGATGTGTGTCGCGGCCGAAATTGAGGGTTGGTACGAGTATCTGGGTTCTGGAGGACTTGCGCACCCATGGACTTTATGAAGGTCAACCTCCGGCGATTGCCTACGCTGTGCAGCCTGTCCTCTGCGTCTTCTGCCTGACACCATGTCTCAGACCGGATTCGGCAAGGAAGATCTAACTTTGGGGCCGCGAGCTGTCAGAATTGATGGAGAGTCGCATGATTGGCCAAAACACCGCGACTGCCCAACCTCCCGACGCAGAATTGAGAAAACCGCATCGACGCTTGGTTCACGCGATACACGACAAGGCTTATGCGCGTTTCTTGGCTGGCTCGAGAAGGGCATGTAATTGAGGGCTGCAGTCGTGCGTCAGCTGTCGGGAGCTGTCTCTCGGCAATCGATATGCATGGGTGCCAAGCAAAGCAATCCGCGGAAAGTTGTTTCTTCCGCCTAATCAATTACTCGACCCTCGCAATCCATGATTGCAGAGTTTGCATACGTCGGGTCTGTCAAAGTCTTCGAATATATACTTGAATCGGCCCCAGTTCAATAAAGACCAGTATGTTCTGTTGCAATCTTTCTTGATTGCACATGAAATAGGCATGCAATTCTTTGATAAATCTACGCTTCTCTAATCTATACTTCAGTAAGTCTTCCCCTATTCCTTCAATCTGGCAACACGCAACATGTCGAGCTGATTGCGCGCTGCATTGCTGTGATTGTATATGCCGCCGTTGAAGTCAAGTGCAATGTCCTTGCCACGTCGTGAGAGCACGAAAGCCCTTCCGCCTGGGTGATTCGCGGCAAAGGCGCTGGCATCGTGAATGTAACCATTCAAAGACAAGAGAATCCTGTTCTCTGATTCGTGAGCCATCTCGGCAAGGGTCATGAGCGGTAAATCTTGTCGTGGCCAAGCGAGGTCCGCCTTGCGCTTGTCGAGCTTCTTCTGCTCCATCTGCAACATGCTCTTCTCAATGATGGCATCGCCTGTTCGCTGAAGGTTCTTTGCAAAGCCCAACAACCAACAAACCCAAATGAAATTGCGCGTCGGGTCGTACTGCCACCACTTGATAGCATTGCGATAGTCATTGGGATACTCGTGATGGAAGTTGTGATACCCTTCCCCTTGAGTGATGATTGCAGTGATGAAGTGATCTCGCGGAGACCGGTTATCATCGAAGGGCGCATCGCCAAAATAGTGAGCCACTGAATTCACGCAGAATGTTGCATGATGGGCTAAAGTCATGCGCAAGCAGCATGCGAATAGAAAGCCTCCGCGCCAGTCAGCCCAGCCAAAGCCAGCAACGCAGCTGGGAATCATGAAAGCAAATACAGCAACCATGGTCAAATAGTGCTTGTGTTGAAAGCGCACAAGCGGATCGGCATCCAGGTCACCCATATCCACTCTGCCTGGTCGGTATCTTGGCGTAAATAGCATCCATCCAATATGCGCATTGAGGAAACCCCGGTGCACGCCATATGGGTCCTGATTGAGGTCCGAATATCTGTGGTGGGCACGATGACCCCTTGCCCACCACCGGCAAGAACCCTCGGCGGCGCCAGCACCGATGCAGAGTAGGATAGCCTTGAGAACCGAGGAGCCTTCGTAGGACTTATGAGCAAAGAGGCGGTGATAGCCAGCGGTGATTGAGATGGTCGTCAAGAAGTAGCACACGAAAGTGAGAATCAGAGTATTGCGTTGGAATGGAACGGTGCAAAGGCCATAGATTGCCAAGGCAGGTAGCATTGTCAATGGCAGTGCCCCAACCTGCAGGTGGCGGTAGAAGTTGCTCCAATTGATATGCTCTCGTAGAGCCTTGTCATCCAATGCGGTGGTGGAGGATTGATTCATGGGCGGCTTTGTCGCTGCCGTCTCTTTGCCGACCTCGCGATGCTGTTCGACTAGTAGCTGCAAGGCGACGGCCATTGCTCGAGGAGCCTCGTCGTACAAGCACCGAGCTCTATATACAAGCTGGTCGGTTGGGAGGGACGGAGAAAGTGGTGAGGCCTAGGTCGCAATACGATTTTGCGTGGCAGTTGCGCGCGCGCTTTGTCAGTGCAAGTTGAGGGAGCGATCGCCGTGAATTCGCCGAGCAGCCGATAACTCGACCTGGTCGTGGAGCCTTTTGTACTCAATTCTCCGCCGTGGATCACGGGAAGGGCTGAATCCGCCAGAGACCGCCACGGACTGTCACGGAGCGACACTAATTAAGCTCTAGATCCAGGCTAACATTCAGAATAAAGTGAGCTCGAGAACAATGGAGTGCTCTTCCTCATTACTCCTACCGCCCAGTGTGATCTCAGATATCAAGTCGACATCGAGGCCCCAAGGCTGTGAGCATCGGTCTCTGTTGACTCGAATCAAAGACGAGTGAGAGTCTACGATTCATGCCAGTGACTTTACTGTAAATATGGATCCACCGAAGTCACTCTTGAAAGGTCGAACGATGAACTGGGGTCAAAGTCACCACTTGTAAATGGCATTGCTGCAGCGTCTTGTGCGGTTAGTTCAACTTGGTTGTGCGTTGAATTGAGCGTGCAGTTTGGTTGCCTCGTTGCCAAAAGTCGCGCTCCAAACAAAGCAGCGAGCGGGAGAGTGCAGAAGAATCCCCCAAAACTCCCTCGCCCACGACCACACCTGCAACAACAACACAACACGACACTATCCAACAACTTTCATCATGGTAAGGCTATGTCTGCCATCGGAAACACTGCTAACGCGTCTCTAGTCTGGCAAAGGAAAATCTGGCGGCAAGGGAGGAAAACAGTCTAATGCAGACAGGACCCAGATCTCGCACTCTGCCCGTGCTGGTCTTCAATTTCCCGTGGGACGTGTCAGGCGTTTCCTCAAGGCACGTACACAAAACAACATGCGCGTTGGAAGTACTGCTGCTGTCTACGCCGCAGCCATCCTCGAGTACCTCACCGCCGAGGTGCTAGAGCTCGCCGGAAACGCTTCAAAGGACCTCAAGGTGAAGCGTATCACCCCGCGTCACTTGCAACTCGCTATCCGCGGAGACGAAGAGTTGGATCAGCTCATCACAGCCACAATCTCTGGTGGTGGTGTTCTGCCTCACATCAACCCTAGCCTTCTCGCTGGCTCCAAGCCCAAGGCACAGGTTTCGTCTGCCTAGGCATGCTGGCTATGTCCCTATCGCGCCTTGCTGCCATACAGTCGTCGCGGAACCTCAATTGAGCTTCTCATCTGGGTAGGAGACCTGCGTTGGTGTAAATAGTTGTACTTGTTATGGATTTTCCACTATCTTAAGGCCATGCTGGCTTGATCGTCGCGTATGCTGTGTGTACCCATCGCTTGGCTCTAGCCTGGCGGCTGACCAGTAACGAGCGTCTTCTGTATGCTCGCTGGGCTCAGACGCAAGCTGAAGTGTGCTGTTTTGGTGACGGCGTGCAGAGTCTGCCCTTGAATTCCGCGATCTGAGAATCCTGACAACCATCATCCTGCACTCTTTCGACCGACACAGACGCGGCGGCAGCGCTTTCAGGGGAAATGCATCTGCTCTAACCAGCTCTTGGGCTTCTATCAATTACAGAGGAATCTCTTCCAGAGCCACAAGTTGCGAACACCGCGTCCAACACGAACATCGCGCTATCAGCACACAACATACACACGCTTAAAGTCCGCCAGCCATGGCTTCCTCAGCAGGCGATATGTCCTTGCCAACAGTCATACAGTTTCTGCAAACTGAGAACGCTCGCTTTGAGCGCGATCGAAACTACTGGGAGCTCGAAAAGGCAGAGATGAAATCGCACATTGCACGACTCGAAGGAGAGCGGAAGGGCAATGAACGTATCAAAGACTGGTACTTACGTCGTCTCCGCATGCTAGAGCTGTCGCTTCAGCAGGAACGCTTTAAAAATGATCCAACAGCCCAATTCAATGAATCATCAGTCTTGGATGATGCAAAGCAAGAGATTGGTGTCCAAATCAGCAGGACGACCCCGCGCAGCAAGCTTGAGCATACAGAATCATATCTCGAAACAGTCAGAGAATCTCAAGACAGCCTACGGGACGCTTCGGGCCGTGATCGATCTAGGAAATACCTGGAAAAATGCCTTTCTGAAATCACATACTTGACAGCAAGTCTAGACATGCCGCAGGAGGCTGCTGCAGCGACATCACAAAAGCCTGGCGCATCAAACAGCTCGAATCGCTCCGATATGGATGTCATGGCAGATCAGTTGCCCATACGTGTGCCGTCACCGGCAGCTGATGATCCTCACAAGGCACAGAGGGCACGCGAACACGATTCCGCAGACCACAACTTTGCAACTCGCAGCTCTGAACCCCTTCTGGCTGACGAAGACGAACTCGAGCCTGACGTTCGCGTCAGTCATATCTTTGATGCAAATGGCAACCTACAAGCGGAGTCGCAAGTCGTGATGCAAAATTGGGACACTAAAGATGAAGCAAGACACACCAACCACGATGAACCGCTGCGGTTACACGGCCGTTTACGTGGACATTTGGATAGGATCAATGCCATCATCTCCATACGACTTGCTGACTCTTGGCTTGTGACTGCCAGCACAGACGCGACAATCAGGATTTACCGATTGTCTCAGGAAGAACCTGGTGTGATACTGAGAGCGCATACTAACGCTGTCCTCTGCCTAGTCGAAGACACTGATAGAACCACACCAACACAGCTGTGCTTCTTTAGCGCTGGAGAGGATGGGACGGTGCGACACTGGTCTATCCCGCTCGATATCCTTGCCCAGCATCCTGAGTTCCAGCCCGACTTGCTGCCAGATCTGATTCTGCAAGGACATACTGCTGCAATATGCCATCTGGCATTCGATGGGGATCGCCTGTACTCATCATCAAATGATGGCACTATATGTGTTTGGTCACCATGGTCTGAAGCTCCCCGGCTATTCAATCTTCAATCCGATTCGATTCAGAACGTTCTGCCCATCTCTCTCAGTACGCTTGGCGACCCCATTGAGGACCAGGTTGCTGTGCAATACAATAATGGAACCGTCGTGCTCTTCCGGCGATCTGATGGGATGGTCGTCCGCCAACTTTGCGACGAACAAGCTTCTCAGCTTCCAATTTCTCTCAAGATGATTTACTTGGGAACCGGCCACTTGCTGGTGTCGCCCGACGGCCTCAATCTTTCATCGTTTGACCTTGTTTCGGATGCGGGAAAATTTGCGACGAGCACATCGATCGCTCGCTCGGAAGATCACTTGTCCTGCTTTGCCAACAGTCTCACGGACAATAGTCTCGTGACTGCTTACACTAACGGTAGCTTGCGCATTTGGGATTGCACTTCGTGGCAATGCATGCAGGAGCTGACTTGTGACGAAGATGCCGGGGAACCTTGTTGCGCTACTTGGGCTCACGATGATAGTGGGTCAGAATCCCTTGTCATTGGCTCACAGAAAGGCACGATATCAGTTTTTTCTGGTTAATCTACAGAAAAGAAGAGTAGGATAGAGGGCAATATGCCACCACGCAAGTGTCGTGTGGTGGAGTTGTCGAATCAACAATTGACAGATACGCCAGAAGAAGATTACATGCGATGCTGTGAATACAGCGATACTCGAGGCACGTCGAAGGTCGAGAAGCCAGCCAGTTGCTGGTACCTTCCTTCACTTCGATTACGGGCCGCAGCACAGGTATTTGCGAGCATGAGGTGTCGTTGCTGCCTGACGGATTAGCTCTGTATTTCTTTTCATAGCAAGTGCGATAGGCGCGCGCCAGCTTCTTGCTAGCATCTCCGGCTTTGGTCAGTTACAGTACCAGCGTTCCGATAGAGCCCTTGTCTAGCGGATACACATTAGAGTCAGGCCGCGCAAACAAGTCGTGCAGAGCTGGTAATTCCAGGGTCTCGAGCTCTTCGTCAAAGGGCCTCGACAGCTCCCGCAGATCGCCTTGAATCTGCTCTTCAGTACTGACCGCTTGAAGTTTGGAAATTCAACGCTTACGAGCGCGGGGCAATCCAGGAGGACAGTAAACGTATTCGGCGCCTACCAACATAGCTTAGGCGCAAGGATCGCGTGTAAGCATACGGCCCTTTGTGGAAGCGTAGGATTGTGTTGAGCCAGAGCGGCGTCTCTGATGAGGTTAACTATCAGATCTACCACAAGGAAATATCGGCTGTCGCCACCGCCTTCAAGACTTGGCGCCAATATCTCTTTCGGTTCTGCTCATCCTATCACCGTCTGAACATCCCACAAGAGCTTGGATTTCTTCACAACAAGAAAACTCAAGCGCCGGCAAGCTCGATTGTCTGAGCTGCTCACTGACTACTGCTTCAAGGTTGCGAAGCGGCTTGGTAAGGGCCGAGGATTCCCGAACGCCATTCTCGTCCAGAGGGCCCCAACTACGCGAAGGGGATGTTCACCAACGGCGGCCGGGAGTCCTCGGCCCTTACCAACAGCGTCAGAGCGCCGCTGAAGACCAATCAATTGATTCTGGCTGCTGTTCAAACGCGAGCTCAAGTCAGGACTATGGCAGACGAGTTGCTTGCGCAGATCGTCAATGCTTTACGATGCGCACAAGGAAACCCACAGAGTTTTGGAGCAGCACTGATCCTCTTCAGCATCTGGATGTGGACAACAGGTACTCCTTGATGATTGATCGATGCAAGTAACTCTAAACAAGTCCTATGAACCAATTGTGAGTCTTCGTTTTCGTCAACGTATACGCATCTCGCTCAATATCCTAACCCAAGTCCTCCTCAGCTGAGGTCATGCATGCACGCACGCACCGCAAGCAGCAATGCCTTCTGAGCTGATGGACTCGTAAAACGAACAACAGCTGACGTGAATGCAGCGCAGGGAAGCAGCGCAAAGGACCCGTACATGATGGATCGTGCGTTGCAGATAAACCCGGAAAAGAGGATGAGATGATTGATGGCACTGCACCAACGCTTTTCCCACAACCAACCGCGGAAGAGGAGCTAGCTGCTTGAGCCCCGGACTCCAATCAAGACTCGCGAGCTCCGTGATTCTTCTCAGTCGAAGAGTTGAAGGCAGGAGGATAGGCCGGCTCACGCGCAACACGCGAAAATCAGAGTGACGGCAGGCCTTGTCAGAAGCAGGCATCTTGGCTGGGAGCAGCATATGGCCGACCGTGTGGACCCAAAAAAGTGGAGCAGTGTGCCATTATTATGTGTTTCCAACGGCGAACCAGCTTCTTTATTGCGCGGAAAGACAAGTGGTCACAAAGGAGCCTGAGCTCCACAACTGATAAAATGACAGCGCCAAGAAGAGAGACCATTCCCATGCTTAAGGATCTACTGTCAATAGCCCTCTGAGATGGATTCGCTCCGTACGTTCCCCAATACTGCGGTTAGAGTTGACATCAAGAGCACTGAAGAGCAGTGCCTATAACGTTTTTGAGAACCAGGCGGTTCAACCCCTGTGTGAGGACGTGCTCTGGCCAAGTCTAAAGACGTTCAGATTCATCAGAGCTTGTCACTCGATGACTCTGCTCACCTGCACCTGATGGACGAGACACATTCCATGAGTCTCGAGACTGCAACTTCGCCACAGCTGCATACAGAGTGATTTGATGCGTGTTGTTCATCGGTACGCACAATTCACAGGATAAGCAACAGCAGCAGCATCATCATCATCGTTGACGTGTTGTTGGTCAAGGCATGTCTGCGGATGGTGCCGGATGCGGTTGTGAAATTGCTTCATCTGCTTAAGCCTTAGGGTCACAAGCACGTGGTCAGGAACGTCACGGGAAATGTTGTGTCGACGGTCGACCGCATCATACTACAACCACACCCGCGCTGCTCCTACGCTTTGAACATCATCGGCGCAAGCTACAGGCCACTGCGCACGAATCTCTCTCATCTGGTCGGCTTCTGTCTGTGTTCTCTTCTGTAGCGCTGCTCACAGGCTGTGCTATCCTGAAAAATTCTGATCAGCCTGCACCTTGTGACTCATATTGCGCTCAGTTCACGGCAAGACTCTCTTTCCTAAAAGCTGCAGTAGGAAAGGATGAGTGTTCAAGATACGAAAACCTTATGCCCTGATCCCTATTTGGCGTCTTCTGCGCAATACCTGAGGGCGTGGCGCAAGTTTGTTGAGAGGATACCGCGTTATTCGGACGTGACGGTCGCGGTTGACGCACCGCCGCTCGTGTCCTTTCAACTTGATACTTTGAGACACGAGTATATCTGTCAAGTCCCGGGCATCGCGTTGGACAATTGTACTAGCAAGATCACGTTTGCTGAAATTTTCGCCGAATTCCTCTTCCCTTGGCATGAAAAGCCTGCACTTGACAAACAGCAAAGAGCCAAGGTAAGAGAAACATTCAAGCAACGGAGGCTTACATTAGCGCCTCAACGAAATATACACTCAGCGACCCACGTACGACGAGACCGAATTCACTATTGGAGACTTGAAGGCAATATTCAGGCGCATCATGCCCCAAGTACAGGCTGATCGCTTCGAGGTGCTTCACGCTTTGCAGAATATTTGGATCCCCGACAGCTTCACGGTACTCTCTGTTTGGACGGACGTCATCCACTCGGCAGGTCTCCTTCGCTTTGAGGTAAGGCTTGGCCTCGGCATCATGCCCTTGCGGATGGGCATCGATGTGGAGCACTCTGAAATCACCAAAGTCTGCCCACAGTACCGTCTTGCTACAGTTGATGAATCAGGTGACTCAGACAATTGTCAGGTGCCGACAACGTCGAGACGCCAAGTTTGCGACGAGTCAAAATCGTGCGCAACTCTGATTTTTCTGTCACCACAACATGCAGCCGCATGGCATAAGTATATTTTACGCGACTCACGCTTTGCCAAGGATCCTATCTCTTTCAAAAGCTTTGTTGAACGTGCTACTCTGGCAGTCATCGACTCCAGTGGTGCACCGTTTCAGTGCTCGGTGCAATCTCCTCTGTCTCAAATGTATGGCGAAATTGAGTACACGAAGCTGGTAGAGATGTTCTTGGTGCCAGATTTATCGGCAAGCCGCGAGGCTCGAGCCAATGTAAGTCACCTGGCAGCTCGGCAAACCCAAACTGATATTGTGCAGGCAATCAACGACGTCTATGCTGCTAGACCAGACTTTGATGAGACGCAGTTCTTGGTTGATGATCTTGTCACTGTGGTGAAGCGTGCTGTGCCGGCAAAACGTGTCGAAATACTTCATCCGAGACACCACCTACCTTTCCCAGGGCAGATGCCTCTTTGTATTGTGCAACAGGGTCTTATGAAGGAAAAATGAACACGCGGCTTGATCGGCCTTTTTGGAAGCGTTTCGCTTACGATCCGTGTCGAAACAGCGCAGAGCCTCGGAGAGACCGATTGGCAAACACAGGCTCTTATTGGCGATCTCTCGAAGTACAAATGCATACACGACAGTTTGGTGCAAGCTGAGGCATCTGACCACGGCTTTGTAAGCGCTGCAGAAAGGTCAAGCATGCTAAGTACTCTCCGTCATCGTGCGATGACATTTTTTTTTTTTATATATTTGCATTCAAAGCTATCAAGTAGCTATGAGTCTAGAATGTAAATGGTAGGATGAAATGAATGACTTCACGAACGTCTGTGGACAGACGAACAGACATTTTTTTTTTTTATATATTTGCATTCAAAGCTATCAAGTAGCTATGAGTCTAGAATGTAAATGGTAGGATGAAATGAATGACTTCACGAACGTCTGTGGACAGACGAACAGTGCGGGATTCTCCTCCAGGGCTTGAACCAGCAAGCTGCTCCTTTCCTGCAGGCATACCCGCTAAAACACCCTTTGTCTTATGCGCCCTCGGCGCACGATTGAACTCGCCGGACCGTACGACCAATGTCGCGATCCGTGATTGCCTCCAGCTGGACCTCGCTGAAACGACGAGACCGCTGAAGCTTCCAGACACAGTGCACAAAGGCCGCTCTCCGGATGATGATGTCTCTCATGGCCCTCGTTGCAGCTGGGCAGACCAGATCGACGTAAGATGGGTGGCGTTCCCGATAAGCTGCTTGCCAAATGCGTTTTGCAACTGTGCACTCGACAAATAGGTGCTGGAGCGTCTCCTCCTCGTCCTGCATGCATAGGACGCACCTTGTGTTGCCGACATTGTTGATGAAGCGTGGATCGCGCCACCGCCCCACATGGCTACCAGGATGGAGACTGCCAAGAGAGAGGAGGTGCAATGTGTCTTCCGTGACCGGATGTCGGTGGCGGATGTAGCGCAGGAATAGCCACCATTTCTTCCATTGCTCCATTCCCACCTGTACCTTTCGCTCTTGTCCAAATGGACAGATTGGCGGACGTTCAGTCTTGTGGAAATAGGCCGTGGCTTTCTCGAAGGCACTCTCGTTGACTTTCTGGCCAGTTGGCAGAGTAAAGAACTTGAATGGAACATCTGACGAGGCGTGCATGTCATTAGATGTGCGGCCAACCGTGAAGTTGTCCTGCCAGTAGATAAGTTCTGTATTGTAATCGGCGATACGCGGCCGGTCGAGAAGCTCATGCCAAGCCTCGAGGTAGACGCGCCAGCGTGGTGGTAGTGCTGCCCTTGCATCCCCGCACAGCGTTATGAAGGGTCCACTAGGCGATATCAAGGTGAAGTGCTATTGCCACATGACTGTTCTTCTACCAGGGTCGAACAGTCCACCGACGTATACGGCGCGGTTGCAACCAGATGCAGGTAGCCATAATCTTGTGCGCGCTGCTCTGTAATGGTGGTCAAACCAGGATTGAATTGGAAGCATGCCGAAGACCCATTTGGCGCGTGCTACCTTCAGCTGGAGGGACAGCTGGAACAAGCCAAACCCGCCATGGTCTGTTGGAGTGTAAAGTCGATCCAAACTGACATTGGGCTTCCGGTCTCGCCAGATAGCCAAATGGACCACCTTCTCAATTTCCTCGACCACCTCTGCCGGAGCTGGAGTGAATTTGTCGTGGAACAGGATCATTGAAAGGCAGTACGTGTTGATCGCTTGGGCTTTTGACGCAAGGGGCAGATCCCAGATGGGTATCGTGCGGATTTTTTGCAAAACCCTCCTTTTTGTCTCTTGCCAGAAGGCTGTGTAGTCAACTTGAGCACCAACGCGGATGCCAAGGTATTGAAAGGGTTCTTTCTCAATCCTCCAGCCATGCCAGGCGTTGCGTCTTGTTTCTCGGAACGTGCCGATCGGGTAGAAGAAGCTCTTTGATGCGCTAGCCTTGCTGGCGCTTGCCTTCTCGTACACCTGCACCGCTTCCAGGAGCCGATCTGCGTCGTCGAAGTCTTCCAGTGCGCACGCAGCGTCATCTGCGAAGAGGAGTTCCTTAGGTCTGACAGGGAAATCATCGCTGATCCAGGACTTAATGCCTCGGACACGATGCCGGATGGCACAAGCCAGTCCTTCAATGGCAATCGCGAAGAGCGAAGGAGCCAATGGGTCACCTTGTCTTACACCCGTGTGTATCTTGAAAGGTGCAGACAGCCAACCATTCAAATAGACCTGCGAAGCTTGATTGACAAAAGAGGCTGTGTACCAACGGATGGCTCGAGGCCCAAAGCCCACTAGCTTGAGTATCTTTGTCAAGTACTTGTGCGAGATGCGATCGTATGCTTTCTCAAAGTCCATCACTGCCATAAGGCCTGAGGTCACAGCTTTTCCAACTGGTGCTGGGTCAAGTATCGCTTGCATGTTTGCAATGTTCGTACCGATCCAGCGCTTAGGAATAAAGCCAGTTTGAGACTTGTTGACAATGTGGTGGAGTAAGGGTGCCAGCCGCATGTTGTGAGCTTTTGACATGATCCTTTCGTCCGCGTTGATGAGCGAGATGGGTCTCTTATTGGCCAGCTGGTCGTGATCCCCTTTCTTGTGTATCAAGTGGATGTGTGCGAGCTTTTCTGGACTAGAAGAGGGGTCTTGAGTCGCTATTTGATTCGCTATCGCCATCAGAATTGGACCTGTGACTCTCCACGTAGCCGTATAGAACTCGACCGGTAATCCATCGGGGCCAGGCGAAGAACGCTTTGGACACTTGGATACTGCTTTTTTCATCTCGTCTAGAGAGTAATCGGCTTCGAGTTCCTCCACCGCATCTTGAGGAAGTCGCGCTTTGAATTGTTGACAGATGAACAGACAGTGTTGTGCGCAGGTGCAATGGTATATGGAGCACTGATCCTGTATCCGAAAGCTTGAGAGCTTTTGTGGTGCAGCGGGAAAGTCGTCCCCAGTCCAACAGGTGCATGAGTCAATCCGAAGTTCGAGTCTCGATGGGGACAGTGAAATATCGAATGCTGCTGTCGCGAAGGCTCGGGGTCACAGGCATGGGTCGACGATAGATCTCCATGTAGACCTCAGGAAGCTAGGCGCAGTGTTGATAGACGCAAAGCTATGATCCGAGAGGGGATATAGAATCAGGTGAAGTGTTGTGCGCAGGTGCAATGGTATATGGAGCACTGACCCTGTATCCGAATGCTTGAGAGCTTTTGTGGTGCAGCGGGAAAGTCGTCCCCAGTCCAACAGACAGCAATTCAGATTTGAGGACACACGGTTATGGCATTGCTGGTGACAGTCAGTTGCAGCTCAATTGATCAAGTAACCAGTCCCCGTCCCAGAATTGAAATCTTTTTCGCGCCGCACCGTTCATCATCATTCCCTATACTGCAGGTAAGAATGAATCTATATACTTCTCCCAGTCCTCCGAAAGGTTCGATTCTGGCCTTGTTCCAGCGTAGCTCTGCTTCACTCAACAACGTCTACTTTAATGGTATGCCGAGAGACGTTATGGTGCGATCGACGCGCGCTTCATGCAGATATCGCGAGTATCAAAGTTTGATGTGCGCATGGCGCGCATTGTGATGAACATGCAGACTTGGCTCGCCCATTCCTTAGACGCTTGCCAAGAATTCAGTTGGCCAGGCCGAAGCTAGACAGCTCAAGCGTTTTGTGTGAGCTTCGCGGGATGCCCTTTGCGTGTAAAATTCAGATATTATTGGAGGGTGTCAATAAGACAGACACAAAGGAAGGCAAAAAAAAAAATGGGCATGCCTTGTGCTGATGATGGTCAGTGTCGTGCATCAAGCGTTCGTGGACCGCAGCAGTGCAACAAGCGTGCAATTCCCTGTTCCAGGCTTTGCCAGCTCGGTTCATACCAAAGATAGTTGTGTCGAGCCTCATAAAAACTTTCTCATCCGCGAATCTTCGTTGGCCGACCAAATAGACAACTTTCTGCCGAACCCTTTGTGATTTGCATCCAGGGCTTCTATGACTCACTCGAGACTGATCACGAGACTGTCTAGAGCACGCAGTACATGTGCGCGCATCAGAACTATCTGCAGTACATCTCAAAATCGCTTAGAAGGCTCAGGCTCATTTTTTACGTCCCATCCGGTACCGTATCGCTTGAGTTCACTAGTCCTTTACTAGACTATTGGCAGCGCAGCGCTGCGGCTTTGTCTATGTTCTCAACCTGCCAGCGTGCCAGCGTTCCAGCTGTTGGACTGGGGAGCAATGGTATATGGAGCACTGACCCTGTATCCGAATGCTTGAGGTCTTTTGTGGTGCAGCGGAAAGTCGTCCCGAGTCCAAAACTGTTGGACTGGGGACGACTTTCCCGCTGCACCACAAAAGCTCTCAAGCATTCGGATACAGGGTCAGTGCTCCATATACCATTGCACCTGCGCACAACACTTCACCTGATTCTATATCCCCTCTCGGATCATAGCTTTGCGTCTATCAACACTGCGCCTAGCTTCCTGAGGTCTACATGGAGATCTATCGTCGACCCATGCCTGTGACCCCGAGCCTTCGCGACAGCAGCATTCGATATTTCACTGTCCCCATCGAGACTCGAACTTCGGATTGACTCATGCACCTGTTGGACTGGGGACGACTTTCCCGCTGCACCACAAAAGCTCTCAAGCATTCGGATACAGGGTCAGTGCTCCATATACCATTGCACCTGCGCACAACACTTCACCTGATTCTATATCCCCTCTCGGATCATAGCTTTGCGTCTATCAACACTGCGCCTAGCTTCCTGAGGTCTACATGGAGATCTATCGTCGACCCATGCCTGTGACCCCGAGCCTTCGCGACAGCAGCATTCGATATTTCACTGTCCCCATCGAGACTCGAACTTCGGATTGACTCATGCACCTGTTGGACTGGGGACGACTTTCCCGCTGCACCACAAAAGCTCTCAAGCTTTCGGATACAGGATCAGTGCTCCATATACCATTGCACCTGCGCACAACACTTCACCTGATTCTATATCCCCTCTCGGATCATAGCTTTGCGTCTATCAACACTGCGCCTAGCTTCCTGAGGTCTGATTGACGGTAAGCGGATTGCAGCTAACTGATTGCGATAGTACTTCAACTATGGGGTGTGCTGGCCTTTTAAGGCCTGCGTTGTCAACTCATCAGCACAACTCTCACGCTCTAGAGTTGCCTGCGCACAACACTTCCCCTGCTTCTGTATCCCCTCCTTCCGTCTTCCCGATGCCAAGCAGCCTTTTGAAGTTTTCGAATTTGCTTCGGCCGAGAGCTTTTGTCAGCAGGTCCGCGAGCATTTGGCCAGTGGCAACATAGTCAAGATGCATACAGCCAAGTCGAAGACACTCGCGAACGTAGTGGAAGCGTGGCAAGATGTGCTTCGTGCGTGTGTGAAATTTGCTGTCCTTTGCCAGTGCGATAGCTCCTTGATTGTCGCCGTGAAGCTCGACAATAAGTGCTGCATCTTTGCCATCGATTGGCGGTGACATGTGAGCGATGATGCACTTCAGCCATTGAAGCTCTTTTGTGGCATTGCTGAGTCCGACATACTCTGCCTCGGTTGTCGACAGCGCAACAACGTCCTGCTTGCGGCTTGACCAAGATACGCAGTTGTTGCCGAGGAGACTAACGTAGCCACTTGTCGATTTGCCCGTGTCCTGGCAGCCTGCGTAGTTTGCGTCAGAGTATACGTCAAGCTTGAATGGGCCACGTGAGATGACGAGGGGGTCATCCTTTGTCGACTGCATGTACCGTAGCAGTCGCTTCATTGCCTTCCAGTGTTCGTGGCTTGGGTGTGACATATACTTGCACAAGATGCTGAGTGGAAACGCGAGATCTGGGCGGGTCGTAGTCATGACAAACATGAGGCAGCCGACAGCCTCTTGGTAAGGAATCGAGGTCATCTCCAGTATTTGCTCCTGCGTGGGCTTGACATCTTTGTCCTGAGCCGAGAACTTCGCGTTTGGGTCCATCGGCAGTGCTGTACCTTTGCAGTCTGCCATACCGAAACGTCGCAGTGTGTCTTTGATGTACCGCGAGCTTGACAACTCGATAGTTCCGTCGTTGCGGCGCACCAGCTCAACGCCGCAAAATTGCGTGGCTAGACCTAGGTCTGACATGGCCCATTTTTGCTTGATTGCGGTCTTGAAGTGCTCAAGTGCATGGGAGTCGCGCGCGACGATGAGCAGATCATCAACATAGACCACCAATCTCTTGAGTTTACTAGTCCTCTGCTAGACTAAAGGCAGCGCAGCCGCTCTACTTATGTCCTCAACCTGCCAGCGTGTCAGCTTGGGCCCCTGATCGTCGCATCATCAATGAGCTCCTGAAACAATCAACGTCTCAACACAACACTCCACCTAGCTCATTGTCGTCCATGAGGCTAGCTAGTCTTGCGACGAAGGCCGAGCATTGCCATGAACTTTTGCAATTTCTGCCGACCTAGTGCTTTGGTTGTCAGATCTGCAATCATGTCTCCAGTAGCAACGTATCCGAGTGACATGCGAGCACGCCGTACACAGTCTCGCACAAAGTGATATTTCGTCCGTATGTGCTTGGTGCGGGTGTGGAAGCGAGCATCATTTGCCAAGGCGATAGCACCCTGATTGTCGCCATGGATGTGAAATGTCAAGCGCGCATCGGTGGCTTTGAAGTCGTGCAGTAGGTGTTGCACGATGATCTTGACCCATTCGAGCTCCTTTGTCGCGTTGGCCAGCCCAATGTACTCTGCCTCCGTTGTAGACTGCGCAATGACTTCCTGCTTCCGACTGCTCCAAGAAACGCAGTTTGGGCCGAGCATGACAATGTACCCACTGGTTGACTTGCTGTTGTCAAGGTCGCCGGCATAGTCGGAGTCTGAGTACACGTGCACATCCAAGTCGCCCTTCTTGAAGACAAGACCTACATCCTTCGTGTGCTGCACATAGCGTAGGAGTTGCTTCGCTGCCCGCCAATGTTCATAACTCGGCTTTGCCATGAAACGACTTAGGACGCCCATGGAGTGTGCCAAGTCTGGTCGTGTTGCGGTCATAAGGTACATCAAGCTCCCGATGACGGCCATGTACGGCATGGTTGCCATCTCTTCTCGTTCGGCTGGTGTGGGATCACATGTTGCTTGAGAGAGCGATAGGCCGCTCATCATTGGTGTGTGTGTACCATTGCAAGATTCGAGTCCAAAGCGCTTCAAAATCTCCCGACAGTAACGTGCTTGACTCAGGGTGATACTGCCATCAGAAGCGTAGGATAGCTCCATGCCACAAAATTGTGTGGCAATACCAAGGTCTGTCATGTCCCACTTTGTTGACAATGCCTGTTTGAAATCAGCCAGGGCGCTGTCGTTCTCAGCAATCACCAATAGATCGTCGACATAGAGGACAAGCCGAATATCTCCACCTCTGAGAACAAACAAGCCTTGCTCATGCTCGCATCGCAGGAATCCATAGGACAACAGGAACTCCGACATGACAATATACCACTCGCGACCAGACTGTCGGAGACCATATAGCGTGCGCTTGAGACGGCAAACAGCGCCATTTCCACTCTCATAGCCAATTGGCTCGTGCATGAAGACCTTCTCTGACAAGTATCCATTTAAGTAAGCGCCAACAACGTCCATGTGCCAGACCTTCAAACCCTTGTTGACAGCAATGACTAGCAGGGTGCGAATCGTGGTGAACTTTGCAACGGGAGCAAAGGTCTCCGAGAAGTCAACATGCTCCTCTTGCTGGTCCCCGTGCGCGACAAGGCGCGCCTTGAATTTGTCGATCGAGCCATCTGGGTTCAATTTGAGCTTGTATCGCCACATGTTTCCGATTACTGGTTGGCCTGGCTCGGTATCGACGAGTTCCCAAGTGCCGCGTTCCAGCAAGTTTGCAATCTCTCGCTGCTCTGCCTCGATCCAGAGGTCACGCTCGTCACTTTTGAGCATTTGGCGTCTATTCTTTGGCGTCACAATGTCCTTTGGATCCTTGCCGACTGGATGAGGGTGTGCGTCAGTCAATGCCGCAATCATCAAAGCAGAGGCACTTACATCAGTTTGTGCATCATCTTGAGCCAGGTCACGAGCCCTGGCCAAAAGCAAGTTGATATCGTCATCCGAGAAATGATCATGTGGGCCGTCCTCCACTGCACCGAGCACTGGAGAGAGTGCCAAATTGTCGTCGTCGATGTCAAGCGATTCCAATAAATTTACGTCGTCGACTGAACTGCCATTTGCGTCTCCGCCAAACTGAAGCTGCTGCAAGTCTTCCACCTCCTCGCCGTCACTAAGTCTGAGATCCCCTTCTGCCAAACTGAGGCCAGAGAGATTGTCGTCCAAATTTGTCGAGATGCCAAAACTGCCGTCGCTCTGGTGATCACCACGTCCGTCGCCGTCTTCACCGTCTCCTGTGTTGCTGGCATCCTCGTTCTGGTCATCACCACGTCCGTCGCCATCTTCACCGCCTTCTGCGTTGCCGTCAATCTCTGCCTCTGCCTCCACCTCGCTTTCATGAGTCACAGAGCCAAGGAACGGAGCGACACGCACTTCATCGTCGTCTGTCTCCATTTGCTCCACCTGCTCTTGTATCCCCTTGCGACCAAATTGGTCCTCAACAAACGTGGCATCCCTCGATACACGCTCCTTCTTGGATTCTGGGTCCCAGAAGCGGTATCCCTTGACCTGGTCCGGATAGCCAACAAAAATCATTTCACTTGCCTTGGACACAAACGTTTTCAACTTTGACTGCTGTGTGTGCACCCAAGCGCGGCAGCCGAATACACGCAAGTAGGAGACGTCGGGTTTGATACCTTTCCAGGCTTCGTATGGCGTCATGCTCTCGTGAGCTCGAGTGGGTAAGCGATTACACAAATGAACAGCAGTGTGCACTGCGTAGGACCAGAATTTGTCCTTCAAGCCAGCCTCATGAAGCATTGCACTTGCATGGTCCTTGATCGTGCGGTTCATTCGTTCTGCAACGCCATTCTGCTGAGGTGTCTCGGCCACAGTGCGTTGATGCACAATACCCATCTCTCGCAGGTATCTGTCATTCTCATTGCTGACATATTCGCCGCCATTGTCACTGCGCAGGATCTTCAGCTTCTGTCCAGTTTGTCGTTCGACCTCATGCTGAAAGTCTTTGAATCTCTCGAATGCTTCGGACTTCTGCTTGATAAAGTAGACATGTGTGTACCGGCTCGCATCGTCGACAAAGGTCACATAGTAGCGCTTGCCCGACCAAGATGGCACGAATGGGCCAGCAAGGTCGCTGTGCACGAGACCCAAGAGCTTTGTTTCACGAGACTCTGACTTTTTCGGGAACGCCAATCTTGGCTGTTTCCCTTTTTGACAACCCGTACAATCCGCAGTATTTGGCGTAAGCTTTCCAATATCTGGGCCAGTGACCATATCCTCGAGGCGCAACATTGAAACAATGCCCGGATGACCAAGTCGCCTATGCCAAAGCTCCACATCTGTTGCTTTGGCGTGCAGTAAACGCGACTTAGGGTTAGGGTTAGGGTTAGGGTTAGGGTTAGGGTTAGGGTTAGGGTTAGGGTTAGGGTTAGGGTTAGGGTTAGGGTTTAGGGTTAGGGGGGTTTTTAGG